>NW_010224889.1:68169-94226 GCF_000690775.1 Eurypyga helias
TGTTCCATACTAGACAGAGACAAAACCACATTTTTAATAGCTTTCTATATTGATTTCAGAACTATTTATCATGTGACTGCAGTAGCACATATTTGCAGACTTTAAAAACTAAAGCTCAGCCTTCAAAAAGCTGGGCTTGATTCTAGTCTCACTGTAAAATGGTAACATCTCCAGCGCAGATAATTATCCCAATGTAAATGTGATCAGAAACAGGGAATTTTGTCTCATTTTGCTCCTCTTTTCACCTTCTTTCAGATGGGAAGTCATGTAGAGATACAATTCAGAAGTGTTCACACCTTTTGCTAGTTGGCCAGAGTAACCCTTTGAAGCTGCAGTATCAGACCTGAATTTACTCCTCTCTACCTTTACCTTATCTCTGTCACACACGCACCTTCGTTTGGGTTTTGTCTCTCCTACTTGCCCTTCAGCCTGTATTTTGTATTTGTTACAAAAGGAATGCATCTACTCAGATGAGCCCAAGAGTATTGTGAGCCACCTTCCCGCCGGCTGAAGAAGCCAAGGATGGTGGAACACTTCTCCCGCAGCACCCTCTCCATCAGCAAACATGTCCCCACATAGGCTGTTTAAGCTGACCTGAAGGGCAGGGTGATATTTTCTATTTTGCTGCAAGTTTATTGTTCAAAGGAGGGGTCCTTTATTCATTTTGCCTTAGACAACAGGTAGGTTTATGTAAAAAGCTACACAGCAGAGAGATGGTGAATTGTCACAGTCAATCAGTAATTTTCTAATTGCATATTCCAGCAGCCACCCAGGATCTATACCATCCTAAACACAGCCTACGCTCCCTGGAAAAGAGAACAGTGTGAAGTGAAGGAACGAAGCAAAGCATTTCACAAAGGTAGCACTCAAAGCTGCCTAGAAGCACTGCAGTGGGCAAGATCTCAGAAGCACCATGGAAAGGGTAATTTTACTAATGGCATGCATGCAGGTAAGATGGTGGTGATGACAAGATTGCCAGCAGACATTCCCCCTGCATGTAAAGAAGTGGCTACATGTATAAGGTGAGACTGGTTGGAGCGAGTCCAGAGGAGGCCACGGAGATGCTCAGAGAGCTGGAGCCCCTCTGCTACGATGAAAGGCTGCAAGAATTGGGCTTGTTCAGCCTGGAGAAGAGAAGGCTCCGGGGAGCCCTTATAGCACCTTCCAGTACCTGAAGGGGCTACAAGGGGGCTGGGAGAGGACTTTTTACAAGGGCCTGTAGTGACAGGACAAGGGGTAACGGGTTTAAACTGAAAGTGGGGAGGTTTAGATTAGACATCAGGAAGAAATTCTTCATGGAGAGGGTGGGGAGGCACTGGGACAGGTTGCCCAGAGAAGCTGTGGATGCCCCATCCCTGGGAGTGTCCAAGGCCAGGCTGGATGAAGCTTGGAGCAACCTGGTCTAGTGGAAGGTGTCCCTGCCCATGGCAGGGGGGTTGGAACTAGATGGTCTTTAAGGTCCCTCCCAACCCAAACCATTCTGTGATTCTATGCTTTTATGAGACTATTGTCCACGGCATCACAGAACACAGATTCTGGAGTAATTTCTGAAGGGACCAAAGTTGTTATAAGATAACAAGGCAAAAAGCAGAATCACAACCTTGGTGTTGAGGACAACAGATTTTGGCGTTTTCAAGGATCTAATTAGAAGAATCACATGGAATACAGTCCTGGAGAAAAGAGGGGTCTAGGAGAGCTGGTTGATTTTCAAGGATCACCTCCTTCAAGCACAAGAATGGTCCATCCTGACAAGCAGGAAATCAAGCAAAGGCAGCAAGAAGCCTGCATGGATGAGCATCAAGTTCCTGACAAAACCTGAAGGTAGAAAGGAAGAATACAAGGGGTAGAAGCAGAGCCAGGAGACCCAGGAGGACTACAGAGACCCTATCTGAACATGCTGGCACTGAGCTGGTAAAGTCAAAGCCTGTCAGAGTTTAATATGGTGTGGGAAGTGAAGGGCATCAAGAAGGGCTTGTACAGGTACACCGGCAGCAAGAGGAGGGTCTTGGAAAATATGGGCCCAGTGATAAAAGGGGCATAGTGAAAAAGGACATGGAAAGGCCAAGTTACTCTGTGTCTCCTTCACCTCAGTCTCCACTGGCAATTGCTGAGCAACCCAGTCTAGCTGACCCTGCTTTGAGCAGCACATTGGACTAGATCTCCAGCAGTCCCTTCCAACCTCAGCTATTCAACCACCGTATGGACGGAGCAAAGAAAAAACACCACTTTAAAAGCACTGTGTGTTCTGCTGATGGAGAGGAAATCAGGCCTGAATAAAGGAGATGCTTTCGCAGAGAAGGATGCAGGATTTAAGAGATCTGAATCAATTCCTTGGTTCCACTCCGAAGGAGACAAAATCCAAGAATGGTTCTAATAAGGCACACCAAAGGCAGTCTCCAGCTGACTCGCCTAGTGTGTGTGTGTTGTGTATGTGCAATGTAAAATGAAGTTGGAGGAACTAATGAAATATGACAAAACCCTTAAAACACAGGGTCTATTGCCTCACCTGACCAAATGTGCCTTAGTCTGGTGCTGGCTCCATTTCACCTCTTGAACACGAGCTCCCAGATCTGCAAGGCACACAGTGAACTTGACCAGCAAGCAAGCACAACAGAAGGGGGAAAAAAACAAACCTAAGTGTCACCTTACCTGAGACTGCTCTTTCACTTTAGTCCCTTTGCCCAGGTGACAAGGACGCTTTCACCTGGCCAGAAAACAAAAGAATAGCACAGGAAAAAAAATCAAACGCTACTAGGAGGAAGTGGGAGCAATGTAAACTGCCTGTTATTCTGTGCATGCTTTTTTTTCTCCTCCTTTAATTTCAATTGCAAAGACAGTGAAATGGAAAATGTGCCTCTAATTATTACCCCTCTGTGCTTCCTAAAAGCCTCTCTCCAAACTTTTAAGCCTCCTCAAGTTTCAGGTCCTCTCCTTCTCCCTCTCTCTTTCTCTCTTTCTCTCTCCCTCTTTTTTATTTAAACTAATCTAAAAAAGCTATAAAAAGCCTCTGACACTATAAATTCTCTTGTAAACCCTGGTTTTATAGGTTTAATTGCCTCACTTTACTGCCTTGCATGCTTTGTTCCTTCAGTATTTTAGAGAGCTGCCCCAGTATTTAGTACAAGCAGGCAACCTGGGGAAAGAGAGGCCATCTCGGAGCCCTCTACTAGAATTTGGATGTGGTCGGAGCTTTGGCATGGTTAGCACCCTATGGAGACTGAGCACTGAAATGGCTCCACTCAGGCTCATGCATGTGGGAAGCTGACCTAGACAAAAATGGAGAGAAAACCTCTGCACTGGGAAATTTAAGTGTCCCCTTGACATGGGATAAAATCACACTCACAAGCCTTAAGGGTATGAGAAAACCCACAAAGAATCTCTCACAGGGGAAGGGGCGCTGGGGAAGGTTCTACTTGGTATTTCTGCTACATGAATAGTCTCTTCTCTGAGCATTGCCAAAGCATGGTACAAGAATCCCAAAGATTCCTAAGCAAGTAGCAAGGGCACTCTGCACTAGGTGCTGTACAAACAAGGACAAAAAAGCGAGATCCTGGCCCAGGGAGCTCCCTGTCGAAACAGCTACCCTCTTCAAAGGACACTGTGGCTGTCCTGTGTCTCACCCTGAGTGGGGAAACCAGGAGAGGAGATGCAGGAGGACTTCACATGGGAGCTAACGGGTTTTTTCTCAGGATTAGAATTGTCAAATGGACTTGCAGAAACTGACCACATCCAAGACATATGTTTTTTCTCACTAAAGAACACAGCCAGCATGATTCTGGGCAGGTATTTACTACGTACAGTCATCCTGCAGCAACGTTATGGAAGCTTCTTTCACTGCCTCGAGCTTTGGACCCAAGGTCTTAATGTCCTGCAAGATCCAACAGCACAGTCTGTGTCAGACCTTTCAACAAAACAAAACTTTCTCCCTCAAACAATGTTTCCAGAATCCATTTCTTGGTTCCCAGAAAACATGAAATGACACCCTTGGTTTCACCTGAGTCTAGAGAATTCTTTGATTATCATATCCAGATGACCTAAACCAGACAGGCTATGGAGGATTTTATTCCCAATCTCCTTCCTTTACTAATTCTAATTCAAGCATGGGAAACAGAAAGTACTAGAAAGAAGGGAGGAATAAATGAAAGCCTAAAACATTTCAAACAATTTGGTTTTGGCTTAACTGAGGAAATGGTGAAAGCATCCAAAAGTGGGTTCTGTTGGCAAATTAAGGTTTTTATTTTTTCTCTATTTTCCTCAAGAGGCAAGGCTTGTGAATCATGATGTGTATGCATCTTGCACTACGTCTTGGTTGACTATAACTTCAGAAAATGTTAAGCATTCTTAAGCAAATATGTCAGAGAGAAAGAACTCTCAAGATTATTAAGTGTCTGTAAGTTTCATAAATACAGGTCAGCCAGTAAAGGAGCGAGATACAGATTTGCTTCCCCATGCTTAATCTAAACCATACAGAAACTTGAATTTCCTTATGCTGCTCACCAAGTCACCGTTCTCTAAAATGCTTCCCCCAGCGCTGGTTACTGGGGAAAGGGACATATACATTGTGTGAAGAACCGCATCTGCTTTTAGTAGTCACTGAGGTAAAAGAGTAACCAGCTATTCACTTGTCCAGGTCACTTATGATTTTATAGACCTCCATTGTATCTCTCCTCTGCTACCTCACAGAATGAAGATCCCTGGTCTATTTAACTGCTCTTCATAAATATGATGATTTTCCCTCTCCTCTGGATTTCTTTTCTCAGCTGGGTCCTGTGAAGAAGAATGAAGAAACATTCCCGATTCATGGAATGGGACCTTAGAAGTATGTGTTGAGACATGTGCAGAACCAGCAGATCCTGAAAAAATACATGGCTCGTTTTAGCCATTAAGCTGTTGGCAGCAGGGCAGGCAAGGGGAACGACGACGGAAGCCTCAAAAGGGAAGGGAAGAGAAGGGAGAAGCACTTAGAGGATCAAAATCTGGAGGAAAAGTATGTTAAAAACAAATGAACTGAAGAAAGAACTTCTTGTTGGTGAAGTTGATCCCTCATGCTGCCCTGCTATCTTGTAAAAGGAGTTTTATTTGCCTTTTTGTGGGAGTCCTGGGAGGAAACTATTAAAGGAACAGGCTTTAGGCAGTTTGTGGGGATGTGTATATAGGCATATGCGTGAGTGCGTGTGCGTGTGTTGGGGCGTGCATGACTCTGTTCTCTCCCTCCCTTTTACAAGGGCCAGTTAGGTCACAAGGTTAAAGCCAGGGGGGACTTATTTTGTGTTGTAAGAATTTTTACAAAGTGTAAAGGATCAAAGTAATTAGCTGAGGGTGAGAGCCCAAGACTGTCAGAGAAGTAATGCAGCCCTGCCCGGGAGTCTTGATCACAGCCGGCCGGACTGAAACTCCAGAGACTGGGAATAAGTTAACCAACGGGTCTGTGCAGCACAGGGTGTGTTACTAGATATGAAACTTGTAAGGAATAAGAAAGACAAAATTTTGGATGGAGCGACTGGAAAATGTTCCAGAAACGCGGCCGAATGAAGCACAGGAGCTTTTAGGTGCGAACATTTTAAGGCCAGCTGTCTGCTGCTGCGAGAGCTGCCAAACCACGCTGGCAGTCTTCGGGGAGCAGGTCATTGCTTCCTGCTTCCAGCTGGCCTGGAAAGATTATCCAAAAGTGAGTCAGGACTCTCAGTTTGGTCTTTCAAAGCAAGCAAGCAAGAAGGAAACAGGCACATGGGGTGATGAAGCATCAGTATCAAAATAGTGGATCCCGGGGGGTAGGTTAAAGCTACCTGCAGGTGTTAGCCGAGCCCCGTACTGCGGGGCATCTCTGTTTTCTGTGCTGGCTCTCCTGCCTGTTGCTCTTGGGAGTCTCTCCTGATGCCATTCAAGTCCATCCAACAGCACTGCCACTGAAATCACCAAGTCACAGCACGTCCCTGTAGTGTCTGAGCAAGGAAACATCTCCTATTACACCGCTGTCCTGGGCTTCCTCGTCAAAATGTACAGAGCAAGAACCAGCTGAGTGACTCTTCCAGATCCTCACAGGAAGGAACTTTGCTTCTTTAAGCTCACATTGCTCGTCTTGAGAAAGAACCTTTAACGACACGCATCTTCTATGTCTATTAAAGTAGCTCTGATTTTTGTTCCCAGAACAACAGGGGGGTGTGTGCACAGTATTCACTTCACAGCAAGAAAATCAATTGCTATTTGCATTGCACAATCTATCGGGTGATCTATGGTTCCAGGGTCCCTTTTTTTCCTATTATGCAGACAAATACCCAATATTGGGAAACACGCTTGACACAAGTTTTCAGAGGAAGTACAGGGATGAGAGAAGAGCTCTAGCCAAAGAGACTGCCCTACGCACGCATGAACGCCTCAGTTCCAGGGGTGGCTTGTATGTGTAAAACGCCAAACTACAAAGCACATAAACACAGACTACGCCACTGGAGAGCCCCCACGATCCTGGAGTCACCCACATTTTTGATTGGCATTAGTAACTGAGAAGAATGAATTAGGTTCTGTCTTGGAAACAGAGACCAAGGTCTTCCAGATGGCCACAGAAGAACTTGCTGGGCATGGTACACTTCATCCCGCCAGGCCACCAGACCCCTCACCTCCCCCAGACGCATTCAGCAACAGCCTGTTAGCTGCCACTACTAGAATTCAAGGGGATAGGAAGGAATTACAGAGTGAGAGCAGAACCCCCACCTACCTCCATACCACAGCTGGTGATAAACTGTACATCCTCTTTACCTGGAGCGCTGGGATGGCAGAAGGAAGTGGCATTTCTACACCCCATCTGCAGCTGCTGGGTGAAAGAAAGATATTTACTCATGGAAAAGCTTCTTTTTTAAACTACTGCATTAGTTTTATTAAATGTTCGTAATCTGCATTTCACCTTTCCTCCCCAAATTACGTTCATCTTTGTGAGAGGAAAAAAAATTAGATGCCTAACCACAACTTTGGCTCAGAGCCTTCTTCTGTCTCCAGTCCCTGCGAGGATGAGTTAGTGCTTTGTAGACATTATTGATCTCCAGGCGCAGATTGTCTGGCTGCACAGCCCTTGTGTCTCGTACCTCGCACCGCTCCCCCTACCTGAGATCCTCCTTCCCTTGGCGTCCCCCTACTTCTGAGCCCATTTGAGATGCAAAATGTACAGCTGGCAGGTGTGGCTCCGCGATGGCCCGCAGCCATTTATCACACAGTTCTCAATAAGCTAATAGCCCTAATGTGTGAAAATTGATTTCTGGGGTGAATGCAAAAGTCCCAGTGATTTACACTCTATTTCCAATTGATGAGGCTCAATTGATTTCAATGAGTACTAAAATATTTACCACAGTGAAAGGTAGGGGGAGGGGGTGTGGTGAAGGACTGGGAACAGGGTCATCATTCACGGAGAGGCATCTCAGCCGTGTGTAAACAGCACTGTCAGCCTGTGGAAGGGCCCATCAGGAAATGAAGCATTCGGTGTAACAGGAAAACGACTTGGTCAGCACTCAGTCATGAGGAGAAGGAAAGCAGTGATAAAAAAATGAAGAAAACCCGACATGTCATAAACACAGACTTCCAGCTTTCGGGTGAGCAAAGATTCTTATAACTCCCCTGCCTTCTGGGAGAAATAATGCTGGGAAAGCACCTCTGATGCTGTGTCCTGCCAAGGCCAGTCTGAACTCCAGCTGCCTTTGCCCTCTGCGTCTCACAGGCTCCATGAGTTTCATGACAGCAAGGCTGTGTGCGAGGTTAATGTGAACACAAGGTCCAGCTTCCCTAACCTACAGCCTAACCACAACCACTATCCGCTCTGGAAGTGAAACCTCTCCAGACGCAGCTTCCCGTAAGACACGTCTGTGCTCCACAGTGCGATGGTCAGGACACCCCAGGGGCAGCCACTGTGTGGGACAACACTTCCCACTGCCTAATCCCCGAGTGCCAGTGTCCAGTCGCCTTACCAAAGCTGCCCAGTGCATTCAGGAGCAGGTGGAGAAGGGAATGGCAGAGGAATGGAAGTTGAAACAATCTCACAGCCTATAAGCTCACTGGTTTGTACCTTCCTGAACCCCAGGGAGGATATTTTACCCTTTTCTCTGGACTCTCCTTCCACCTGAGCTTGAACCAATAACTCCAGCTCTCAGCTTCCACTGACCTTTCCCAAGTCATCCCACCCTTCCCCTGTTTATCAATCCTCCCTTTCCTCCCCTTTCCCTGCCTCTAAAGGGTAAAGTTCTCATTTACCAGATCAAAGGTTAGCTCTTGTCAGACCAAAAGCTTTGAAATACATCTCAGCAACTAGTAATTTCCAAGTTTGGAGCTGCCCCCGTATCTTTCTTTGTCACTCAAAAGAAATTCAGGGTGGAGGCTTGCAAGTGTTTCACAGAAAATGACAAAACCCAGTTTTTTAGCAACGGGGTCAAGAAACAAAGTTCAGATCTAGATCTAGGTGTGAAGCTACCAACAGTCACTGGGCAGTACCTTGTCTACGAGGCAAGGGACAGCTGTGCAAGGGGGCTTCCAGCCATCCCATGCTTACCCTTGAGACCTTATCATGGGGAAGAGGAGGTGCTGCCCCATCACAGCCGTCATAGCCCTGCCTGCACCGGTACTGCATCTGCACCCGAACATCTCGCCACCTTTGAGTCGTATTTCCAGGTCAGTGCCAGCATGTGGAGCCAATATCCCTGCAGTCCTTGAGTTTATCATGGCACGAGCTATTCCGAGATCATCTCTTAGAAAGTGGCAGTCTATTACCCACATAGGTCTGTCTTTTATGAATTTTTGAAGACACTGGCATAAGCAGAGTTTCTCTATTTCTTGTCATCCATCTACTCATGCTGCTATTCCCTCACAATGACAAAATGCTCTGGGGACTATGAAACTGCAATAAGAAAATACATTCAGTTAAAAAAAATAATCCTATTTCTACCCATTTCCCAAGACAGCAGTGTCAGAAGATGAGTAGCACGGCGTGCACCAAGCTTCACATACAGAGTGCCATGGCATAGCCCCCCCCCAAATCCCAAATCTCCCAAACCGTAGCACACTTGTAGATGCAGTGTCAGGTCCTCAGCTGATGGAGCTCAAGACAACTTTGCGCAATCACCTAAATAAGAACCTGCTCTGTAAACATTTGTTAAATAATTAAAGGCAACAGCCAGACTGTGAGCCCTAGGACAACTCTTGCTAACGCGGAGCAAGACAAGCCAATGGAGCTGTATCAGATCAGGGGAGGTGTCTCACTGAAACTTTCAACTTACTTTCAAAAATCCTTAGCAACCTCCCAGTCTGCTACCTGAAAAGGAATTTACCGACCACTATTTACATTACTCACGTTTGTTATTCTGTTCTAGGAACGTGCAAATGAAAAGACCAGTTTTGCTTTTCAGCAGGTTCGTTTTCCCGCCTCAGTGTACTGTCCAACCTGACAGCGAAGTGTTGCGGCTGAACACTCAGGAGCATCCCGTGGCCATGCAGGTCTTTGTACTACTATTAAAGCCTACCCCTTTACTTTTCAACGTACCAAACAGAAACAAATTCTCCCTTGGCTATTTTCTTCTTTGCCCAAGCAAAAATACTTCTTGTTGCTAGAAAATGTGTCTTGCTAGCACGTTTGCTCTTCTCCTTTCACTTCACTGGAAATGGCAGAAAAGGAGAGAAACAAATGCTGTCACCAAGTATTTTTTGTGGTTTTTTTGGTCAGCCCCAGAAGTGACGAGTTCAGTACAACAGCTGATCTTCTCATTCATCCTTCAACCCTCCAGTTCTCTGTTTTAGATAATTCCTTACTCCTCCTCTTTGTATATACAATTCAAATCATCCTTCCCATGCAAATTCAGGAGATAAGGATGTGCCAAAAAACTAAAAAACAAACCCACAGTAACACTCAAATGTCTACTGGGCAAAACCAAAACAATTCACATTCCGAGGTTCCTCTCTCCTCTGCCACTCACCTACTCTGTGACATCTAATGGAAGTTGCATCAACTGCTTCTGCTTTCTCTCACCTTTCTGAGATGCTACAAATGTGTTGCACTTGGAAAACCTCGTACAGTGAGCTCTCACCAGTGTAATGCAGCACTAATTGTTATTCACCTTCACAAAAAGATGATGTAGTGTTTAATCAGCAAATGCCCCCGAAGACATTTAAGCTCTCTAGGTGAAAAATGATATGCAAGTGCAAAGTGTTTTTCAAAAATACTGGAAATATATTTTATAAATAATGAAAGAGAAGAAACTTCCATTTTAACCTATGTCTGTTCCCCTGACCATGCCCATTCCCCTCTCTCCTGCTCACTCTGCAGAGCTCTATAGAAAATCAGAATCCAATCTCAGCAAATCCTATTGACTGTCTCCTGTCACTCACCTGATTAAAGGTTCCACTTACATCCAAATGGTTAGAGCCATGACTCTGGGCCATTCATAAAACTCATATTGAAGGATTAGCTTTCACAAACTTTGCCTTAATGATTATGCATTCTATTGATCAGTGAGAGAAACTATAAAAATTGACACCAGAATAAACTTTGAAGGACTGCTCTCGCTCAGCAGAACTAGGATCAATTTGAATCGACCGGGATGATAGGGAAGGGGGGAAAACAACCTCTCTCCATTAGCTGGGTGTAATCCTGATTAGCTAAATATTTAAGTTTTTTCTCTATCTGTCGCTATTTGACTGCTGAAATCTGACAGCATCTTAGTGTGATGCAGATTATCAGCCCTTGAGGTTAACTCTCTAAAACCCATTGGTGTATGTTCATTCCACCTTTGCTCCACAGATAAGCCCTCATTCGTGACTGCTTTGATGTGCAGATTTTTTCCCTGTTCCCCAGTTTAAAACAATCTGGCACACCACAGTGATTATTTTGGTCATGGAGAGAATAGGTGTTAGTCACTGGTAACAAAAGGGAAGCAGCATGTTAATATGACACTAATTCTTAAGGCCAACAGGGAATTCTTTGGTTTTACCCTTCGATTCCTTTTCCAAAGGGGACAGCATATGTACACATTCAGGTATCCAGCTTTGGCTAGCCTGCCCAAAATAGGAAATGACTTAAGAGGGATGTGCCCCAAACTTTGACTGCTTTTCCAAATATTTCACCTGGTTTAATTAAAAAAAAATTAAGCCCATAAAACTGTCTCTCTCAAATCCTTAGGCCATCAACATGGCTACAACAGCAGTAATGACTTTGTTGTGTTTGGATGTGCAGAGTTCTATCGAGCCGAGTGTTTTCCAGCTCGTAGCAGGAACGCACAAATGTGTACACAACTGCCCTTCAGAAGGCAGTCGCAGGTTAGCTGAGGATACCCATTTCCACTTCGTCACATTCTTTGTATTTTACTGTCTAGTCGCAATCACTGAGATGTCGTTTCAATGCAGCCATCGTCACTTCATCCTACCTGAGCATTCCGCGTTGCCAGTTCATGGTACTGCAGTCAGAAGAGCAGCTGTAAATACTAGTGTAGGTATCTTCCCAACGTACTTCTGTTCCCGTGCATGCAGAGGCAGAACAGCAGGAGCTTCCTGACTGATTTTACAACAAGAGCTGCATCCAGAACTTGGCTAACATCTCCCCATGAGTAGCTGTCCTACTCCAAGGAGTATGGATAAGATCCAGTCACGGGAAGCAGATGTTTTTAATCACTGAATGGACCTTATCTAGAGCCCAGCCTTCATGGCCACGAGAGTCCCGGGCAAGTTTACATTATGCTGAGATATTTTCCCAGACTCAGTTCCAGGTGGTCACTAAAATCTAGGTCTCCTTTTTACTATGAGATTACTCACAGAACGAGTGATCCGTTTTCTCTTGTTTGACAATCATACAAACTTTCTCATACAGCATCCCAGACAGCTGGGCTAGTCTGAGTGGAGAGGTAATCAAAACCACTGGGCTGAGAATGGACTGATAAAAATGGTCAATTCGAAGACGGTAAGCTTCTCTCAATAAAATCAGATGGCTAAGATTGAACTTTCCCTCAAAACATTTCTAGGCCTATAGAAATTATGTAACTGTGTGCAACTGCGCAGGATTCAGCTCAGCAATTTTAGTCGTCAGAAAACGAGGTCTAGCCAAGATAATCCTCCAGGCTCCTTGCTGAGGCAACGGCACAGGCATCTCCCTGAAGTAATACAACCCATCTGTTCCAGACACCGTGTGGGGGATGCAATGGCTCACCTTCCAACCAGCGTTGGCTAGGCACCCCCTCAGGGTAACAGCTACGGCCGTCTGCACGGACCCAGAAAGAAGCAAAACGTATGGTCAAAAGAAGAGGCCAAATTCCCTGTGACGAACACAGACAACATTCAGAAATAATTCTCCGATGTCCTCAAAGACACAGGCTCAACAGAAGAACAAGACAATTTACGCAGTCAAAATTTGGTCTGCCCCAAAGATAAAGTTGGAAGTAAAGCTGATAAAAGGCGGACTACTTTAAAGTAAAACCAGGGCTGGATTAGATGGATCAGAAGCTACAGCCAGACATATTCAAATTAGCAGTTAAATGCTCAGAACTCATGGTAATTAGACGTCTACAAACTGCTAGGAAATGTTGTGCATTGTCCACTTTTGAAAGTTTGGATGCTTTTCTGGAGATGTTTCAGGCCCTTTCAGACTAAGTGGATTCAATTGGACTGGCTTCCTTTGCAGAAGAATTCGGATGATGCGATACATCCCTTTGCCCTTCCTTACATGTTTTGAATCTAGGGAAGAGGCTTATTTCTGTGATTGGAAAAGAAAAGCCAAGTAAGAAAAAGTAACCTCTGATATATGCAACTTAAATAAAGACATAAAGAACTTCCTGCAACACTGAAACGAGAAACAGAGCTATCATAAATAAAACTATTCAGTCTTAGCTGCGCGCAAGTTGCAAATAATGACCAAGTCAGTGTCTTTTAATACACCCTTTGAATGTTATTTATTTAAGTAGTGCTGTCTCGTATTTGTTCTACTCCCAGAGTTTTCTGACAGTTTCTAAAAGCTCTCAAAGCGATGAATTTAGAGTAGATGACGTTCTCATTTAGATTGGAAGCCTGCAATAATATATGGAAAATCATTAAATTTTGCAGCAGACCGAAGCAACAAATCTATGGTTGAGCTTAAAAAAATAATAATAAATGATACTACTAACAGAAGTGATCCATAATGGATGCCAGTTGAGTAAAGATGACTTAATTGCTGATCTAGGGAAAATAAAAACAATAGCCGAAGTGTTCACTTCACAAAGCAAAACAGATAGAGATATATAGGGATGATAAACTGATTTGGCAAAATTCATTCCAAATCTATACATGATCAATAAGTCCTTGTGGAAATTGTTGGAATATGAGGTTGCTGGCATTCGGTAAAAAGACATTAATAGACATCTAAGTGGTTAAAATCATTCATTAACATCGCAGTTTTAAAATATTACGGCATGACTAAGCTGGTCGCATCGGAAGCACTGCTCCATACCGGCACAAACCATCTGTCAGACTTTTAAAGTCATCTCCAATATTGCCTCTTGTCTGAGCTTAATACAGTCCTAGGGACGGCATGAGAGCGTGCTGACATGGCACACAGACCTCACTGCGCTGGGCGCTGTCTTCAGCCTATGTATCCATAAGAAATAAGGAGGAATTGCTAGAGGGTATGAGTTTCAGAGGAAGCCGGACAACACAGATGCAAAAGTCCTTCTAAAACCAAGAGGTAGTTCTGCTTCTAGCTCTTTTGGGAATCTCCATCATTCTCAAACTTTGAACCCTGACCACGTTTTCTGTTTTGGATTGTTCCTTGCCCATTCTCTGCTCACCACACCTCAAACCACTGGAAACATCCATCCAATAACGAGCTGAAATGGTGGCCAGCTAACCCCTCCAGACGCTTATCAACACCACTGAATCATTCTGACCAAGAATGAGAGTTGCTGGGGAATGCTCCCAAGGAGAGAGCGTTTGAGCTTTTGGGACATCAGCGGATAGTGGGGTGAATATTTATCTTTCTAAAGAGCAACAAGGAAAAAAAGAAGTACATTCCCTTTGCAGTTGCCAGTGATAATGGATGCTGTGTGAGCTAAAAACCCAGCAGTTAAAAGCTACATTTATTATCACTCTATCTCACACCAGCAAATTTATGATCCCTTCCAGACCTAAAACATCAAAGCGGAGCAGGAGTCAGAGCCTTTTCAGACTGCTAGTTTTTTTCTTCTTCTTTTCACATAGATTGCTTTATTTATTTTTTAAAAGGAGGTGGGCATTAAAACCAAAATCTGACCTTTGATCCCCTGAGGCAACTCATTACTTACAAGGGCAAATAGGGAGCTGAAAGTTTTTCCTGCATGAAACCGTAAATAATTCTTACATACGTCCACAAATCACTCTAGGTTGGTAAAGTAAATAGTAATTGGTGGGTTTCTCCCTAGAGGCAGGTCTGAAGGGGGTTGTAGATTAGTTAGGGATTTTTTGTTTGAAAAAAAACTTTAAAAACCATGTTCCCCTCAGCCCAATGCTCCAGATGCTCAGGTAGTATGTGAAGTTTCGGAGGTGTGTGCACGGTAGGGTTGGGAGGAGGGGAAGGGTTTGCTGATTTTCTTATGATTAGTAATTTCTCATATTGGAATTTAAGAGATTCACAACTTCAGGGCAAAGGGGAGTATTAAAAAAAATTAAATGCCATGTATATACAACAGTCTTTTCTGTGTATTATCAACAAGGTCTAAAGAAGGGACCTTCTTTACATCTCCTCCTGTAGCTCCGCTCATTAGCGTGAAGACGTAGCAGTCTACTACCTCCCTGCCCCAATTGTTAATGTGCTACTACAGTTAAACATGATGCACATGGAGCACACGTTACCAGCTTTCACTGCTAGATAAATTTTACCCAAAACGTCTACCCAAGTTCAAATGCTTCTTCTACCATCATTGTTTCAACTGTTTCAGTAGGATTGCACTCAGTGTGATACACAGATATCTAAATAAAAGTAAAATACCTGTACTTGTTACTGGAAGAATACAGTTACTGTATACAGACCAGATAATCAAGTGAGAAGGTACGCTGACATTATCAAGACCAGTTGAAATCTTCCGATGCTGGACCGCTCAGACCTGCCGGTCATCAGCACAGCATTGCCCATGGTGCACCGTCACAGTGCAGAGATTTTTGTATGCTAGCAAATTAGCTGAGAGCTTGCTGATAACATGCCAAAGAAAAGCCATCAAACGCAGAGTAGCCCTGCACAGTAATCCCAGACAAAGGGCTGTGTAACTGTGACACTGTTGAGAAAGGTCACTCATGAGGACAGAGAGAAAAGGGAGTCAGAAACTGGATGTTTATAAACACGACTGACACATTTCTACCTACATGGACTGACTACAGCCAAACATGGTTATTTGCAAGGAGAAAACTGGTCACAAGTCTGGTTCTATTTCCAAGAAAAACAACAGGTCATAAATCTGTATTTAATAATTGAAACAAACGGCCTGACTTCCAGCCAGGCTGAGCACAATGCACTGAAGAAACCTGAAGTATTGATTGAGACATGGGATTTTTCTATCTGGCCTCTGACTTCTTTGAAACCTTCAAAATCCAGCGCTAAAGCCACAGGGAGTTTCATCTTAGACAAGATTATGTTTGAAATTTCTTACGTTTTCCAGCCTCCTTCAGTCTCAAGATCTCAGGCCTGCCGCGCTCTGCAGCACGTGCCAAAAGAAGGGCCAAGGGCTCTGCTGGGGGCCCAGAAAACATTACAGTAAAACATGCAAGAGTTGCACAAACCTTCTTCAAACGCAGCCTCTTTCATTACCTACACTGCATCAGACACAGCCGGTATGCAAGTTGCAATAACCTGCATTACTTAAAATCAGAGTAGCTGGAGCACTTGGTGTTTCCTCCCCTCACCTACAGCATTCCCCCAAAAGATTTACACCCTGGGGCAGGAATGGCAAAGCCATACATGAAGCTGGTCCTGAACTGCTGCAGTTGACATACAGAATTGTGAAGGTAAAACCAACCAAGCATGGGCTTATTTTTTATAAAGCCAGTTGAAAAATACCATCCATTCAGAGTGTCCTTCACAAGGAGTTCAGTTGTCCCTCCTAAAATAATGGCAATCCGGGCCTTTATTTTTTAAGTATGAACAATGAAGTGATTTATTTTCAAGCTCCTAGTGAATCAGGAAATTGTTGCTATTCCCAGGCAGGGAACAGAGACTAAGAAAGATTAAACACCCAAATATCACACTAGAAGCTTTTGGTAGAGTAGGAAACTGAACTCACCCTTCCTTTCTGAAACGGAGCTCAGGTTCTTAAACATCAGGCCATCATTCCAACCTCACGTGACGCGCAGACACACACGCCTTCTGCGGGGCTCCAAAGCACGAAGGCAGGGCTAGTAAAAGATTCCTGCATGTCTGGACTGAGGGAACAGGTTTCTGGTTTCAAAAGGAGCTGAGTTGAAGTTGCTTTCCATCAGTTGCAACCTTTTTAACAAAACAGAGATATTTTTCTCCAGCAAGTAAAGCCATAAATCAGGACATCTCCTGAGGTTCTTTTTTTTTTCTCTCCCTTTTTTTTCCCAGTTAGTGTGCCCGCCCTCCCCTTTCCATCCCTCCAGACTTACTTCATAAACATTAGCTTTCAAGCATCTCTTCCCCCAGAGGACATATCATAAACATCATGTTAAATATTTAGAACAGGAAACCACCTCACTTTTCTAGCTACATAAAAGCTATCTTGGGAGGGTGCATTTTCTGTTCTTATGTCTTTTATTTATTTATTTCCCAGTGCAGACCACTTCAATAATCAGTACATTTGCCAGGGACATTTGACAACAGTGTTAAGAAGTCCCCCCAAACCTGGGCAAGGGAAAATGCTACCGGACGCTTCAGGGATAGCTGGTGTATCTCCGAAGCATCCTGCTCCTTGTGGTACTTCTGCCTTGAATGGTCACTGCTGAAACTACAGAGCCTGGAAGAGGGACTCACTACAACAAACTAAGGCCACTTTTTTTTCACAAAACTAAACCAGAGACAGAGAATATGTTTTTCTCCCATACAGTGTGGCCCTGTGGCCATGCCTACCACACCACCCAGGATTTTGTCCAGCCTCCCTTTGGAAATTCCCAGCTAGTACACTGATTCCTCCAGCAGACAAATACATGCCCACAAAAGTCTCCCTTTTTCACATCTACTCACTGTTCCCAGCTATTCCTGCAGTCCACTCTTTGTTACCCTTCTGCCTATTTTGTGTGCATGCCCATCAATGCTGGCCTCTTACTCTACCCAGGCTGCATATTCCTCATCTGAACCGAATCTACCAAACTCAAAACCTTTCTCCATAAGCTGCTCTCTGCAGACCTTTAACACTAATTTACTTTCTTCTAAACTTCCACAGTTTGATAAGAGGCTGCCCCAAGCAGGATGCTATAGTCCAAGCAGCCACCTAAAGCACCAAAGCCACAGAGAAAAGAAAGCAAAAATCACTCCTGCAACCCCCAAATTACCTTTTTCTTTCACAGCACACTGCAAAGTTGCGGTAATTCATTCTCCACCATCACCCGCTTCATTCCGCACGGCTGAAACTCACTTCAGCTTCAGGGGAAGGCAGTGCAGCAGTTTGGTAAACCAAAATGTCCTGCTTTAGTCCTGTTTTGAAGATTTAAAAGGTGCAAAGGGCTTGATGTTGGCTTTTCAGATGTGGACTAATCTCACCCATTGTACATAGGTGAATCAAATTTTCAATGATGCAAACTGAAAATCCTTGCCAAGTATGCATGCAAGAGAAAGAAAAACAACGATCATAAAGATTTATAGATTGCTTTAAAATGCATTCACCCTAAACCATGAGCTGCTCCTAAAAGCACTACTAACCTGGCTGAAAAGTTATATATACATGAAGGACTCACTTTGCTGGAACGAGTGCTTTAGTGAAGATCAAGAGAATTAACGAGCTAAAAACTTCAGGGTATTAGTTCAGTACCTCATAACAACAATAAAATTAGAAGTTTTGAGTCTTTGAATTGTATGTTTAAAACCAAGAAGGATATTTTAGGCTCCAAGGACATATGTGACCACACTGGTCCACTTATGCTCATGCATAACACACCTCACAGAACGGTATCAGCTGGTTTCTGTGAGGTCCACAGTTCTGCCTACTTCAAAATATATACTTCAAAAAGAGAAACGCGGTACGTAAGACTTCAGCTGGGCAGGGGTCTAGATCTTCATGCATACTTTATCCACAGCATCCAAACTCCAAGCTGGCCAAAGAGAGCTAAAAAATCTCTTTACAAGAACAAATCCCCTTGCCACAGCCTGAGTGTTTCCTGCTTTTAGTTAAGCTAAAAATGAGGAGAAATAGCAGTCTCTATAGCATTAAAAGCATGTCTACTTCCACTAAGTCAGAAGTGGGATCATGAATAGAAGTGTGTGAAAATAAAATGAGCAAACATCAAAAAACAACAACAGATCATATTTTGTGATCATTTTGTTTCAGGCAGGAAGGCTGAGGCTGGTTCTAATTTGAATCTAACCAGTTGGCCAGGCCCTACCTTATATATTATCTTTGGAATGTGAGTCATTTTGTTGGCTTAGTTATTTCTTCTTCTGTAACATGGCACTCCTGACTACAGTGGTATGTGGGAGCTATTTTTATTGGGTAGTAGTGAAAGGAAGTGATGGATAGAGCCGGTTGGGAACATTTCAACAAAACATTTTTTCATTAGAATTTCCTAGTTGGTCAAACGTAAAGTTGTTCACACTGGAATGGCTGGTTCCAGGTAATTTTTAAATTTGAAAACAAAACCAGAAAAAAAATTTCAAAGTAGCCCAATCTAGTGTTCCTACACAGAAAAGTTCATCTTTTGTAGCCTGATGCTATTTTGTAGCAAAAATAACTTTGTTTTGAATTAGAAGAGAAAAACCAAGTCAAAATATTTTTGGGAAAAGACCAGTCAGGCCTGACGAAGGAGCCATCCAAAGTACGCAAAGCCAATGCTGTCCCTGGCCTAAGTATGCACTTGCTTTTCCCTTTAGACTTTAAACTCTTGAAAGTTTTCAAGGCCTTGGCTTTTCATCTCAGTTCAGAACAGTAGCTCCCTTTTTCACAGCCTCGATTTTAGGATATCCTTTTTTTGCAGAACAAGCAGCACACGCTAAGGGAAGGGCTTGGAAAGGCACAGTCCTTCAAATAGTTCCCGGCCAGGGTCATCTTGGTGCTGTAGCATGCAGTCCCTACATGATGTGGTGCGGTCAAATGGAGATGGTAAACCACATGCTGGAAACCTCCCAGTCCCAGGTGCCCACAAAAGCCAAAAATTAAAAGGGTGTATCCTCAATGGATGACCAGCCACTCCTGAGACCCTGCCTTTCCCGGTGGGGTTTTCGTAACAGCTTTCAAAAGCACGGCCAGCTACATCTTAAGCAAAGCTGGCCAGTGATCTAGGAAACTCTTCAATTATGGATGAGCACCAATAAACAGCCAGTGATTTGCTGGAAATTATGAAGTATAAATAATTGAGAAGCAGGGAGTTGGCCCAGAGGTACCCTTCTCTCTTGCTGATTCGTCTTAATGCATTTCCTTGATGCAACTCCCTGCTGTGTACCTAACGCTGTAGGGAGCAGCAGGATAATGGCCCTTGAAGAATATGCTGACCTGCTTGTACACAAAGTTATAAATATGTGAACATCTACCAAACTGAAAGGTGCAACTAAGGGAAGGGGTTTACTCAGTGAGCCCAATTCTCACCCTACTTCCAGTATGGAAATCAGTAACTATACCTGAGTATGGAGGGGTTCTCCAGTCCCAGTGGACATTGGTGTCTGGCAGCAGCTTGTGTGAAAGAACCGAAGTACTTACATGCTGCTGCTTTTTCACGGCGTCATTAAACAGGAGAGTCGATCAGCGCAGTGCAGGAAGGTGAGCCCAGTCATTTAACGGGCTGATGCTCAGAGCCATCCTGTGAGAGTTAACTTCAGAGATCCTGGTCTTCCAGCCTCGATAGCTATGGCCTGCAATGGCTTCTCAAACAGAGGAGCCCCAGAATGATGGAAGCAAGCCTGTCCAGGGGCCACGGCTCTTGGGCAGGACATAAAACAAACACAAAAAGCTGGGTCTGCAGCTCAGTGGGACCCACAGACGACAGCACTGTGGAGAAGTTTCTTCCCAGGTGAGCAGGGCTTCACCCACAGCTTCTCCCTTAATGCAAAGAGAAAAAAATATTTTGGGAAAATAGACTAAAATTTTCATCTCTGAGACATTTCTATGGAGTCCAGCAGATGAGAAAATGGTATCAGAGAGGATAATTTCCTTCTGTGCTGCTGGGCCAGAGACAATCATAGAATCACAGAACGGTTTGGGTTGGAAGTGACCTTAAAGATCATCTAGTTCCAACCTCCCTGTCATGGGCAGGGACACCTTGCACTAGTCCAGGTTGCTCAAAGCCACATCCAGCCTGGCCTTGAAGACATCCAGGGATGGAGCACAATGAAAAAAGCCAAGTGGATGTCCAGCAAGGGCCACAAAGGATACTCACAAAGAATTACGAGCACCTCCCCATGCCCAACCATGGATGATTCTAAGGGAATTTTCTTGCTAATACCCAACAGTTAACAGCTGTCTCACATCTTGATGCTTATGCACTTTTCATCTGTTTAATAAAACTGAGGATGCTGTCACAAACGACATAAAATCTTTCACAGTACAACAACTGATGCCTCACTGATAGCAAGCATTGCCACTCAGTAACAGAGCACTGGGTCAACGGGCTTGAGATGTGTCATTGTTAACGTCAGTGAAAGTCTTCTGGCTCCTGCACTGACAAAGAAACACCTGACTAGTCTCAGGTATAAGAGATGGGAACAGGGGAAGGAAGACAGACATTGGATGAAAGAAAAGAAGATGCTGCTTCAGAAGTTTCTGCTAAGATTCTCAAAGCTGCTAAGGAAACTGGAAATTAAAGCATGGGATGAGACTGATGTAACTTGGATGTGTAAAACCAAGGTGTCTTAATTCAGAGTTAATTCCCCTGTATCTTCTTGGTGAGCAGGTAATTTACATCACTGCAGAATAAACATCTAAGCCCAGTCAAGTGCCCTTGGGAAGTGTCTGATTGTCCCTGTTGACTCACAGAAAACTACAATGCTCAGACTTTGACTTCCAAATTTTAGGCAGGTAAAGGAAGGAGATCAGATGGACTGTCAATGATGGAATGTCAATACTCAAGACACTTTTTGCAGTTCTGTCCTATCTGACTTCAACACACAGGTCACTATGAATGTTGTGCTGCTCCCCTGACGTCCAGAAAACTCACACCCACCGGGAAGAAGAAAAACAGAAAGGAAAATAAAAACACCACGCAACCAAAGAAGCCAAAACAAAAAATCCCAAACTCCAAAACCAGAAAAGAAAGATCTCCAGAAAGCTAGTGGGAGAGAAGGTGGGAGAAGGCTTCTCCTTTGGTCGTGACACTCAGGCCCACCAAAGCCCAACTGCTTTCCACTAAGAACAGCTCAGAAGCGTGAGGATTTCCAGGGATTCTGTAAGGCAGCAGAACCACGCCAGCATGTAAGGAGGCAGTATTTCCCACAAGGTATTGTACCTATTCTTCCAAAGCGTTTAGTTCATGCTGAACTATGCCACTCATTCACGGCATAATATTCTCTGTTATGTGAAGATGATGACAACCATTTCAAAACATCCGTGTATGTACAGGTATAAACTGAGCAGTCAGGATCTCCTGGGAGAACGTCCAAGTCCCCATCCCATTTGCACTGCACGGCACACACAGTCTTGCCACGTGACGAAGATTCATGACAGCTTACCGAGCAAATTAAATATTCACGTAGGGGTAAACTTAGCTCTTGGGCATAATCAGGGATTTCTGATTAAAGAAAAATAAGTATATTCTGCCCCCCCAAACACACAGGCAGTCTCCCTGGTCCCTCGCGTGACAGGATGGGGGGGGTCTGTAGGAGAGTCGGCTGTAGGGGAGGAGATGTGAAAAGGAATGGAGCGGCCACAGGAACCACAAAATCCTTCTGGTCTGCGGAAGGGAACTTGGAGCTGGCAGTGTCTCCAAGGCCAGCATCAGGGCAGGATGGGCTGATGAAGTCTGAGTAGATGCCACAGCTCGTAGCTTTTAAGATCTAAGTAAGCAATGTAAAGGGGCATGGAACCAGGGCTCCGTATGCAGATTTTGCTCCATTATGTTTTTGAGCTGTTTTTTCTCTTTTCACTTCCAGCTATGGAAAACGCCAAAGCTGTTAAATATCAAGCGTGTATAATGGGAATCCCATAAGCTGGGGGAATGGCCAGGATTCAAGGATATGTCCAGAGTAGAAAAAAAGCGTATTAGAAAGAAAAGAAAAACAGGAAAGAGAGAAATAAGCATAGAGACGTGGGTGGAGGAGAAGGAGGAGGGGGAGAGACCAGACCCACGACGCCTCATCGGCTGTTCTGTTTTTCAGGTCACAGCTTAATGGCACCAGGATTATTTTTATAATTGTTGCTGTTGTTATCACTGTTATTAATTACAACTCTCACCCTTGGCCATAGGAATCTACAAAGAACACAGGTCCTTTTACGCTGGATACCACACGTAAGCATGCACACTTCTGGCCAAAGGTCTCCTCTGCAGTTCCCTCTGGGCTCTGCAGGCTGTGGCTTTGTGCAGAGCTCAACACGGTCCCAGAACAGATCAAAGGGGTCCCTCAGGACCTCAACCCCGTGCTCCTCAACCCCTCTTACAACATCGCTGTCACTGGAGGACTCTTGGCCCCAAGCTGTTTGACACCGCACTACTCCCTTTTAAAGACAGTTTCTCTCTGGACACCAGACTCTGTCATTAACCCAATGAGAGCAAAACCAAGCTCCTACCTTGAGGTTGAGGAGGTGAGTATCGTGCCTGACAGGATGGGGGCTGTGTTGAGGCTGGCTGTCAAGGCAGGATGCAGGCATAAAATGAGATGGGAGCAGAGTACCGTGGTTTTCGGATGATGCAGAAGGCTCCCTAATTCAGTCTCTGACAACTGAGTCATGTTTTTCAGACTGGCTAGCAACCCCTTATCACAGGATTTCTCTTACTGCAGCCTCAAACCCCATAGCCTACCTACAAAGCATCCAGGCCATTGGTCTTCTCCTATGCTACTTGTATACTTTAACACAGGCAACAGGCTGAAGCGGGAAATTCCACTGTCACTCCGAACCACCACAGTTGCAAGGATCAGGGATGAAGAATGGCGTGGACGGGAGGAAGAAAGGGTCTTCCTATTGCTCGGGCTCCAGCAGCAGTGGCTGGAGGAGGCTGCAGGGAGCAAGGGGGGGTGGTGGGATCGCCAGTACTACAACTGCCTCTCATTTGACCAGTCAAAAGCTATTAGCACTTGCACCGGAGGGCTAACGAACACACTCAGCAAAGAACCTGTCCTTGTGTCTGCTCCCATTTTTGGAGACAGGTTCCTTGTTTAGGTATTTCCTTAGCTAGGTAACTCTGGTTACTGAATCCGTTCCTGAATGCATTCCAAAGGCATCACACTTTTTAATTTCTCGTGTCTGCTCCCATTATGGAGACAGGTTCCTTGTTTAGGTAATTCCTTAGCTAGGTAATTCTGGTTACTGAATCCATTCCTTAATGTGTTCCAAAGGCATCACACTTTTTAATTTCTCTCCCTAGGTATTCAGTTAGCAGCTTACACAGCCCTGGAGAAGCACAGATTACAGGCGGGAATCCTGCACGTTACAAACACGTAAGCATGTTACATAAATCAGGTATTATTTTCCACATTTTAGAGGAAACAGAATTGAGGCAGAGGATCAGCTAAGTGCTTTGTCCAAGACTACAGAAATCTGAGGCAGAACCAAGGACTTGAGTCCTGATGCTATGTGTGCTCGTCCTAACAGTACTAATCCCAAAGCAGACCCTTGGAAGTCATTAACCTACCTTCAAAAATCATTATATCTGAAATATACGATGATGTTTTGGCTTGAGGATGGCCCTTCTTTCAAAAGCAATTCCCTCTGTGCATGACCTTACTTTTAGAAAGTTTAATTAAAAAAAATAAACAAAGCAAACGTTAAAAAAAAGCAGCTTAAGACCCCAAAAAAGAAACGGAGGCTCTGAGGCTCTCTCTGAAGAAAGTACTCGCAGAAGCTAGCACTTCACAGCAGAGCACATACTGGCACAACGTGCATTCTGCGAGCCCGCGGTGCAACTGGCCACACTGTGGATGGATAAGACAACCAGAAACAAAAAAGAAAGGCTCTTTCCTTCTCATTCCAGTGTATTCGGCTTTGTGCATGAAACATTATGCAACAGGATGAGGGAAGGGGGAGGAAAAGCTATTTTTATTTCCCCAGCCACTTGGCTAAGCAACACAACAGCAATCGCAACTTCGCTCAAGTCTATTGACAGTCACACAGAGGCTCCTCCTTCTCGCCAGCGTCTCGGTTTCTGCTGGTTTGCTTATGTTGCACAGGTGACTCAAGTACAGTTGTTGCTGAATCCCAGATGAAGCTGTCTGATGTCAGCATAGCTCTTATTGAACAAGCGACCGTTTTCACTCCATCAGTCAATGTCAAATCTCAGCCTGAGCGCCAGACAGAACCGTACACCGCCAAACCCCATGGCTTCAGCCCCAACGCACTGGCCAAGTCCCGAGGGTCAGTACCAAGGCACGCTTCTGGAAGCGCTTTGGATCTTGCACAACTAAAGAAGGACAAGGAGGAAGAAGAAAAAATTCCCCTCATCATGTCACTAAGAAAAATGATGGGGAGCTGTCTCACCCCTTACGGTCACAAATTCCTAATGAGGATTTAGGCAATAAAGAACGCTTTAATGGGAAGACAAGGTGCAGTTAAATACACTGAAAAGGTCTAGTGCAAGGTGTCCCTGCCCATGGCAGGGGGGTTGGAACTAGATGATCTTTGAGGTCCCTTCCAACCCAAACCACTCTGTGATTCTATGAAAAAGGACGGAGAACCGTACTCAGCAGCACAGTAAGAATCATTCCCTCTTCACAAACCATCGCCTCTTTCCTTACGTTCTTGAAACCATCCTCCCCCCCGGCTCAGGGAAAAGTCTGCAAGGAGAAAAAGAGTATTTTCCCTCCTTCTTTTTGATAAAATAATCCATTTAGCTGCTTCAGACAAGCAGTTATTCATCTTGAACCTGTCCATCCCTCCCACTGGGAGCTCCAGCTGGATTTACCAGCTAATCCAGTTAGTAGCTCCTGCCAGCCATGGCATTCCAACGCCCCCCGATACAAAGCTGGGGAGAATTGAGTATGTACGTGTGTGTGTGATAGAGTATGTGTGTGTCTGTGCATGCATGTGCACACGTGTGTTCAGGCCAGAAAGGGGGACAGTAACCAAGAAATCACATATACCAAAAAGTCCCTTTCTGCTCTCGCAGCTGAACTAAACTTCCAAGCTGAGGAGTGCAGGAGTTCATGCAGAAGCAGCTACATAAAGGAAAATGATGCTAACAGCAAAGTACCATCAACTCAGCAGATCTCCTCCATGCCCCCAGACTTTCTGGTGCTGGTGTGGAGGCAATTCTCTGATAATCCCAAGATGCTCCGAAGGTATAAAATATGGGCAGCCACGGCAGAGCATCATACCGTTTTACCAAACTCTTGCACTATTCAGTGACAGTCCTGGGTCCCCCTACTCCCTGCCCACCAGCAGTTTCTTCCCTCTCCCCAGGGCAGGCAGTTGGTGATGTTAAATAAATAAATAAATGAAGGCGGCAAAGATCAAAACTGCTGTTGCCACAACTGCCACGTGAATCAGGCAGCACGGCCCTGTTCACCAGGAATAATGCTGCAACTGAGGGAAACAGAAACAAGAACAGTCTGATGCTGCCCGTGTGATATCACTGTCGCAGTGGTTTTGCCCATAGTGCGGCTGAGGATAAAGCTGTTGCCTTAGCAGTAATATTGCAACATCTGGGGCCACGACTCCAAAAAAGCAGCACTGACACATCTGATTCCTTTACCTTGATGGTAAGACCAGACCGTTGGAGGGGCTGGGGGCGAAAAGGTGAGTCAGTATTTGGAAGACCACGTGAGGAGCGTAAGTACAGGCACATGAAGAGGAGGC
>NW_010224890.1:0-7607 GCF_000690775.1 Eurypyga helias
CTGCCCCCCCACCCCCCCCAAATATTAGGAACATTCTGATTGCAGACTACCTCTGCAGAATTTATTCTATGCTGCAGATGTAGCCTATTTTGGGGAATTCATGTCAAAACACAGTATCTTCAGATAACACCTGTTTAATTACAAACTTTACTTAGCTAATTTAGTTTAGAGGAAAGCTATAAGCAGCAAGACATACAGGTTACTATTTTTAAGGGGGAGTTAGTAAGGTTAAATACTCTGTAAAGACATTACTAAGCTTCATAAACAACATATTAAGTCAAGGTATCAACACCAGAACAAGACAATTTTTTGAAAGTACTTTAAAACTTGTGTATAAAATGAAAATTTCTTAAGAATACGAAAGGACATAGAAAATGCTTTTTACTAGAGATGTCTAGTGTTCTCACCTGTGTTTTAAGGTGCATACATCATCAGTATAAATAAAATTGGTTAGGGTAGGTTTTGTTAAGTTCACTTGCTTAAAAACAAAGCAAAGCACCTGGGTTAAGATAATTGATGATGTAAAAAAAAAAAACAAAACCCCAACAAACATTCCTACTAGTCAATATAAGTGAGGAAAATAGCGAGAACCATCATCCTTGCATGAATCAAAGTACAAAAGTTTTAGCTTACACAAGATGGCTTTAACAGAAATACTTAGGCATAGTCCATATCAAACACTTTGGTGATTAATTTAGAGATCAAGTTCTGAAGCAATGTTTAAAAGGTGCTCATGGGACAGATTAAAATATCACCAACCTCACTTCAAACCAACTTCATATATAACCTGGAAAACCAATGTTTGGCTGAATAAAAATATTTGCTTTTCAAAATGTAATTGCTAAGACAGACTCCGTAGTCACCTGTTTCAAGATGTATCAATCATCAGTAACTTCAGAACACAAACAGAAACCCAAACCCTTCCTTGTTTGACTACCATATACAGTTGCAGAAGAGTAGGGCTTTATTCTACATAATATTTTCAAAATATCAAGACAGCAAATATTTAATTGACAACATTTTTAAGAGTTCAGAAATTACGTGTGATGTTTTCATAAATATTGTCACGTTAAAATTTTTCACCACTGAATGCATACTCCCTTTTTGGTCTAATATAGTAGCACTTCATAGTTTTTCATGATCTTAACAGACAGAGAATAGTGTTGTTACACAGTATGCTATTAAGAGTTATTTATCCAATTAGAAGAGGTGATAAATACAGAAAGTAAATTTACCGTAGTATGTTGTAAACTTCAAGCAAGGTTCCTTGCTTACTTATCTACCAGTATTTCTACTTTTTACTTCAACAACAGATTTATTATCATGAACCAAATTATTATAGTTTCACAAAGTCATATGTTTTCAAATAGGTACAGAATTTATGTTTCCTTTGGAAAAGTTTGCATTTTTTTTATAAGTAGAAGATAAAAAAAAAAGATGTCAAGTAACACTATTTACAACACTGAATAGCAAATAATTACACTAGACATTTGGAAACCTACCAATGTTTGAGAGTTTGATGTTGCTAAACAACTGCAAGTGCCTTTGCCAAAACCAGAAAAAAGTATTTAATCAAAAGTGGCTTTTTCAAACAGAAACTAACTTACTAAATTTTTAATAAGAAATTTTGATAAATTCAACCAATTATAGCAAAGACTGACTATATCTATTCAGTTGTGGAATTTTTATTTATTTTTTTTATTCCAGTTTTTTATTCCAATGTCATTCAGACTGTTCCTCCTCCAGTGGTTCACAGCAATTAGTTTCTAGAGATGAGAGTGTACTAGCAAACAATACTGTATTGGTTTTACAGTGCATTTCTTCCACGAGTTCCACTATAGACACCCCGTATGTTGCTGTTAGAAGGTGAACATCTGACTGCATATAATAGACACTCAAAGAGGTATGCATGAAATTTTCACATATGAGAGAGCGAGTTCCTGTCATTTTTGGCTCTCAAATCTTACTTACAGCTCCAATTGTGAGCACCTCTTAAGATGTTCCTCTTTTAATTCTACACAGGGCAAAATATAACCATCTTGAATTAAATCATCTCCTTTAACTGTTTTTCATTCTACAAAGGAGTAAGGATACAGAGCAGAAAACTTGACGATATTCAGCTGCAGCATAAGCAGTTAATATTTTCATATATTTCTCCTAGATAAGCATAAGGGATAAAAGTTTGTCAGCTGGTTCAATCTTGAGACATCCCCTACTATACTTAAGCATTAAGAGACCTGATGGTGACTTTTAGACTCACTTTTACATTTTGTTAAATTCTGGTTCTTCCCATCAGAAACTCACCACAAGGTGAGTCACTAAGAACAGCACAAACATGTAGAAAACTGAATTTATTAGTGGCCTAATAAGAAAATTGTAAGAAGTCACATGAAAACATAGCCTATGAATCATGGTTTGGAATTAGACAGGGTGTATATATATATATATGTGTGTATATATATACACAAAGGCATACATAAAAGGGAAATAAATGTGTTTAACATCGCCTTGTAGTAAAGAATGTTTTAGAAATGGTCTCTAAGGGAAAATTGCTTAGAGTCTCAGCAATGCAGTAGTAGGGCAGAGAATATATAAAAATGGACAAAATTTAACAGATAATGTGAAAACAAGGAACATTCAAGCATGGCTGCAGAAGGAAGTACAAATGATAGAGTTAAGGTAAAATAGGCAAGTTATTATATAAGGCTAAGTGATATAATTCATGTAATCCTGAAAAAATTTCAATATACAGAAGATGTGTAAATCATATTTTAAAGATATGAGTATCTAAAATTTGAATACACATTTTGGATATATACTAAGTGGTAATATGAACTCATGATCTTTCCAGAAGACAGAAAAGCTGCAGATGCTGAAAATCTTTGAAACAGAAATCAGCAATTTATTGAGGTACCTTTAATTCAGTGTACACACATTAAAAATCTGGCCTCAAAGGGAAAATAATTGCTCTAGAGCATGTACATGCTGGCAGTTCTTATGCTATTTCAATAAAGCACAAAAGTATCATTAAAACATAAACAAACAAAGGATATTGCTTCAGTTTATGATTTACCTTCCAAAATGTTAAATTCTTGTGCTTAGAAGTCAAATCAATATACAACAAAATGCATGGAAAAATTGATTTTTCCACTTAGAGAAAAGAACATAATTTCTACAAACCTTCAGGATCAAGGAGTTTCTCTATGCCCAGGTGTTGCCTGGCTATGTTGAACGCATGGTCTAATCGTTGTACAGGTGACTGCTGAGAAGCAACAGCATTCCAATCAAAAAGGTCTGGTCTACAACAAAAACAAGAGGAACAGTAAGTTTCTTCTTTTTTAAGCATTAGATTTAATTACATATTTCTACAGCTATCCATCAGCATCAGATACTATTTTTTTATTTTCTTAATAAAAGAACTAATGAAGCTTGGTTTCTGATGGGTTTGTATCCTATACTCTTCTATGTCCATCACCATCACATTTGTTATTCTTCTCTAAGTCCCAGGAGCTTATAAACTCACTCCTCCAAACTGCCTGTTTTCACCCATAGCACACTGTTCATGTCACTACCTAAAATGCCTGCAGTGGGCTCACTTTCTTCTTCCAGTCCCAAAGAGTGCCTGAGTAGGAAGGATCATGTGCAGTGACCGTGCCCACTGGGACTGGCTTGTAGCAGGCCAAGCAGGACAGGAACTGGTGAGATTATTTTTCAGCTTTCCTCCTCTCTCCAGCCACCAGTTTTTCACTTCACTTACTATTTCTAAGAATGTAATTACTTCTCAGATTACTAGCTCGCTGTTACAACCAAATGAAATCAGTCAACAGATTCAAAAATTCATGACTTAGGAATGTATGCAGCATAGTTATCCGTGCCACTCTTCTTACCAAAACCTTTAGAAAGATATATTTTTCACATGAGTACATAACTGTAGTCCAATCATAGGTTATAGCTGTTAGGAGCAAAAGCACTAGAGCACAGTTTAAACACTCTTGCAGGAAAAGACAGACCAAAACTAAACTGAAATATAGCTCAGATAATACAAGGGCTCATTTTATCTCTCAGTTGCACTATTTGCAATATAAATAATGTTCATATACTGTGATCTCTGGCATTTCATCTGGGAGATATCCATTAGGAGATCATTTGTTATCACACACTCCAGGGGAAAAAAGTTTAATCAGGTATTCTGTAATTAATGTGCATATAATATGAAGAAAAACAACTACATTATTTGTGACTTTGATACAGTGTTCTAAATCAGAAAATATATAAACATATAATTTTACCTACAGATAAATCAAGTATGTTATTTACACAAATTAAAATGTTGCAATTAGTTATGACAGATTTACTTGCATTTTTATCAATTTTAAAAGTTCATTTTAAACAGTGTCATAGTTTTAGGTGGCAAAGGAAAAATGTCATTTATATAGTTATAATTTCCCAGTTATGCATCTTTGCTGTCCAATTGTTGTCTTAGAGGGGACTGATTCACACAGTCAGAATTAAGTTAAAGTATTTTGTTTCTCTATGCAGAGGTTCTTAAAATTAATTAAAAAAAGAGGTTTCACCTTTCCATGTGCAAAACAACTTCAAAATATTAAATTTGGTTGGGGATAGAACAGGGTAGGGAGAGGAAACAAGAGGTGATAGTCTCTGTTTGTAGACATGGATGCATTGTCTGTTCTCTCATAGACTGGTTTGTGAACTAAAACACAGGTATTTTCAAAATATGGATTATGTCTGCACAATTTTTTCCATCCTCCTTGCATTGGGTACAATGGGATGGAGTTAACGTTCTTCATAGCAGTCCATATGATGTTGTGTTTCGGATTTGTGGCTAAAACAGTGTTAATTAGAAACCAATTGTTTGGCTGTTGCTGAACTGTGCTTACACAGGAGCAAGACCACCTGTTTTTTCCTCCACATCTACCTCTTCCAGAGAACAGGCAAGGGTAAGTAAAAAGCTGTATGTGGACAAAGACAGGAAAGGTGACCCGAACTGGCCAAAAGGATCCTCCATCCTATATAAATTGCTCAGCAATAAACATTGAGGTAAAGGAAGAGCAGGGTGGGAGGTTTTGTCTACCAAGGTGGTTGCTGCTTGGAGACTGCCTGGGCATTATTCTGCTTATGGGACATGCCAAGTGATGCCTTTGCATATTTTTCTTTCCTATTCTTCTTTCCTTCATTTATTAAAGTCTCTATTTTGACTCACGAGTTTCTTGCTTTTGCTTTTCATATTCTCTTCCTTGTCCCCATGGAGCAAGGGGAAAAGCACGCAAGAGGCTGTGTGGTTGCTCAGCTCCTGGCTGGGGTCAACCCACAACATGCTTACACCTTATTTTGCAGACGTGTGGATAGTCTTCAATTCCTTATTCTTTCTAAATTTAACACTTTTTGACTGGCATATTCCATAGGAACAGCTATTTAGCCGATAGATAAGATTTATCAAAGAGAAGACCACAAAGCTATCTTATTACTTTCTTAAAAAGCTCTGCCAGGATATGTTGCACAAATAGTACAGAGACTATGATATAAAAAGATTATTCAGTGACAAAAACTTATAGGACAAGGAAATAAAATAAATAAATTAAAAAAAATAGTTCAAGGAGCTTTCCCTATTCCAACAGCAATTTAACTTTTTTTTTTTTTTTAACCCAACAGATTACAAAATTTACAGTGGAAGGAGATCAGCGAGGATAAAAAAAAATTGAATCTGGAGTATATTAAGGCCAAACAAATCCAGTCATAAATCTACTCAGTAATTAAAGTAATGGATAAGACAAACCTCAAATACCACAAAAAGCAAAACATTACCATCCAATTTAGACTCAGAATATTTTAGTTTGGGAAAGACCTTTAAGATTCTTAAGTCCAACCATTAACCTAACACTGCTGAGTCCACCACTAAACCATGTCCCTAAGCACCTCGTGCACAGGTCTCTTAACTCCCTCCATGGACTCAACCACTTCCCTGGGCAGCCCCTTCCAGTGAAGAAATTTTTCCTACTATCCAAACTAAACCTTCCCTGGTGCAACTTGAGGCCAATTCCTCTTGTCTTATCACTTGTCACTTGAGAGAAGAGACCAACACCCACCTCTCTGCAACCTCTTTTCTGGTAGTTGTAGAGAGCAATAAGGTCTCCCCTGAGCCTCCTCTTCTCCAGGATAAACAATGCCAGTTCCCTCAACTGTTACTCACAGGACTTGTGCTCTAGATCCTTCCCCAGCTTTGTTGCCCTTTTCTGGACACACTCCATCATTTCAACACAATCTCAAGAAAGCAACAAAATAAAACTCAGAGGTGGCAGACAGTTACATCCAGTAAGTACATCCCACCACAGTGCTGTTTTTAGGCTCAGCCCCTATCAGTGATTTAGAGTTTCAAGACTCATCTTCAAAATTCACTCTTATTTCTCCTCAGAGAACACCTGCTTAATCTTTGTGAAAAACAGAAAACAAATTTTCATGACTGCAGATAAAGATATTATGACCATATAGCCCCCAAAATGTTTGTGATTAGTGAAGAAAAATTAAACTGAATTTCTGGGGACTGGTTTCTTTACTTATAACACAACAGGTTTATTCATTCAAATAAGTTTTTTTCCATATGAATTTGAAGTTAATTCATCTAAGATGCATATAGCAGTGAAGCCTGAAGAGGTAATGAATTTTGCAAAGGTGTAGATTCAAGAAAAGTAAGAGACACAAAGCATACACTCCATAGGGAGAATTCTAACAGAAGGAAGTGAAACATTTTGAACATATAAAAATGATACATCCTATGATCCCATTTCTTAGGCATTTCTGAAGTGACTAATTTCTAAAGCATCACAGGCCTTTAAACCACCAACATTTATAACTTACATAACTTCTAGTAAAAATGATTAAACAAAGGTAATTATGAACATCACGAAGAAACATCACGTGTGTCTTATTAGGCCATTTTCCTAAGCTGTATTAACAACTAGGGAAAGTTATAATGCTATTAGAATTGAGCTGTGATAAAATAAGTGAGCAAAAGAACAACTTAGAGATCGAATTCACAACAACCTTTCATCAGTGTATCTACAAAGGAGCTACATTTAGATCACAAAAGTTACTACCTCCTTTTCAAGATAAAAGTTGCAGGTCTGCTGTTATTCTAGTTTTATTTATACAAGAAAAAAATCGTACATGTCTCCAATACTCTCACAATTAAAACAAACCAGGAACTAACATGTAGCACAGTGACTTGTTACAATGAAAATATTTTCATACTTTTAACTTACTGAAGATAAACATTTGCTTCTTTTATCCAAGGCCTCTTTTTAATATCATTTTTCTTCCTCCCTCCCCACTCTGAAGCAAAAACAGCTGCAGTGAAGTGCATTTCTAAGGCAGTCACCTGGCCTAAGTTCAAGTATTTTAAAGGAGCAAGGAGGAAGCTAATGAATGCCATTTGTTCCCACTTAAGAATCCTGATTAAAGGGCTAGGAGGGGGGGGGAAAGGCAGTCTCAAAAAAGTTAGAAAAACAAGCCAAAGCGCTCTCTGATTCCCATCTGGAGGAAAAAGATTACGAGAAATAATGGGGAAGGCTCCTTGCGATCTGGTGCCTAAA
>NW_010224890.1:7643-46575 GCF_000690775.1 Eurypyga helias
GGTTCAACTGTAGCAGGACTGACCTCTCTTCCACAGCAAAACATTTTCGTTTCTGTATATTCCTAGGGTTATGATACAACCCCACACCTGCTGCCTGGTTTGTTCAGTTCAATGCAGAACATACCATTCAAGGAATCATATCCCAGGTTTATCTTTATATTCTGAAAATTTGCACCCTGGGCTCAGAGATGTGCCCTTGTAGCTTTGCCAAGTAAACTATACTCCACTGCTCCCCACACTCAATAGTACAAGCAATTGCTGAAGACCCTAAATGTCCATGAGAGATGGCAGTTACACAAATGGGAATATGTACTCAAAGTAACCCCCTGTAAAATGACTGAGAATGGGCATTAGAAATATCTGATCAAAACAAAACAGTCAGCCCTAAGCAAGAGAATGGTTGGTTACAAAACTATGAGGGAAAAAGCTTCCCACTGAGAGTCCTACTCTTACAGTGGTTTGTATCTATGTAGTTAATGCTTCATGCTAGTCTCTCACATTCTTTTCATCTCTTCAAGGAGGCACTGAGAATATTCATCCAGATACAAATTCCAAACTGCTGTCTGAGCCTCTTTAAAAATTAAAAAAAAAAAAAAAAAGAAGCCACCTAGACATCACTGAAAACATTATATGAGAAATTAAAATCTCACCACTTAAAAGATAGGGTTTGGTTTGGTTTTATTATTTAAGAGATGCAGTTATTTATTATCAAACATCAAAATAAAAGAAACCCTGTTAGACCTTTTTGGTGTTGCATGTAAAGTCAGTATCCTGTCCTTAATAATAACATTTAAGCCTTCTACATTTCATGAGTTAAGGATTTTTGGAGTTGGAGTCTTGGTGCTTGTGCACGTATATTGTGGAAAATCAACAAGGCTGTCTTGACTGGTTTTCCCTCCATTCTTGAACTTTTTTCACCTGGACCGTGAATGAAGATGATTTATTGCTATCTAGGATGCTTTTGGAGGGAAGATACCTAAAATATAACAGTGGTATAAACAGAAGAAAGACCAAGGCATAACAACTTTCCAATGTGTTTATTACTCGATAATGAGGACCTTGACTATGACTATGATGAATATAATTATATTTTCTATAATGCAGTGTTTGTCCTCAAATGTTTTGCACAGTCACAACCTGGATAGTTCATGATGAAACAGGCAAATGCTATTTAACAATCAAATTGAATTATATACTTAGAAAAGCACACAAACTTGATGTAAGAGAGGCTGAAGTTTATTTTCTTTCTTTTTGAAGTCCAGATGGGCACATGGAATGTACTGTTAGTAGTAAGTCCAGAATGTGTTAACATCAAAACCAAGAAGAGATGTAAGTCTAGCTCCCATCTTTATCTATTCCATTGACTTCCTACTGCTATTCTTCTCCTTCCCCACTCCCTAGCCTCAAAAGGAGCTACCCAGAGACAAAGCTAGTGCAACCAAAATTTGTCAGAGGCTGTAAATTAAGAGTGAACATGAAAGCTGTGGAAAGATAAACCAAAGTCGCAAAAACTACTGTAAACATAGGTTAGTGTATAGTTATTTATTTTAAAGGTCATATGTATTTTCTTCAAAGGTATTTGCCATTATGTGCTGTAAGCTGTGAAAAGTTTTAAAAAAAAAAATCATTTCCCTGAAATCACAGTAAAACCATGTGGCTAAAACATTTTCTACCTAATGTAAATAGTGTTTCTGAAAGTAGGATGCTAGTTAGATCTATTTCTAGTAAGTTACAGCTTGAAAATTTGAGCACTCAGACAATATTTCAGATGAGGCAATAGAGAGACTCTAGTATAATGTATATGTTGATGTAGTTATAAAAAAAGTCTTGAATTATTTTTAAGAGAAAAATTCCATAAATACTAGCATGGTTTAGATATACAGTAGGACAGCAGTAGTAACTGATCGTAATAGCTTGCTACTTTATGCCAAATTACCATTCTTAATATTATACCACAAAATTATTATGAAACACTATTTTTACAAACACATGAAATAGACTGTTTTTGGAAAAGAAAATTCAATGTTTTCATATTGTGAGAGACAGATTCCTATAGAAGTCAAAAAGAAATTACTTTAATGCTATCAGGAAATCTTCCCTCAGTTTCAGAGAGACTAAATACTACAGAAAAATTTGGCTAGCATCATTCTTACAGTGTTTTTTGATTTTATTGTGGGTTGGGGTTCTTTTTGTGTGGTTTTTTTTTGTGGGGTTTTTTTTTTTTTTTGATAGCAGGTGCTCTAGGAATAGTGATAAAAATGGCAAAAACCACACACACTAGGCACCAGATCCACCACGTGAGTTCATTACCATATCCAATTTTCAAACTATGCTAGCCTTTTTTCTGACTAACGCTTCTTCAATTCATGAGAACATCTACATGCGAGAAAGACTGTGCCTACAAATTACAGCCTGAGTGTCAATGCAGAAATCTTATGGCTTACCTCTGAAATACACCTGAAAGAAAGACTAAACTCAAACTTCAGCAACAAAAGATGAAGAACTATTTGCAATAAAGACCATTTTTTATAATTAAATAATGAAAGTCTTTTAAGTTTCAGGAATAATGAACTTATGTTTTAAATATTTCAAAATAAGTTTTTCCAGCTATGTATTTTATACATGTACTAGGTTATTTCTTAACTAACCATAAGGACAGCTGCAACTGTTCTGACAATTAGAGCAACAAATCCTTGTTTTTCTTCAAGAGCCCATTTCAATATAAAAACTGCTGGGAGAAAGAGAGGTACTGAAAGTTATAGTAGAAAGGGACAATTATGAAGGAGAAAAAAAAAAAGAAAAAGGTAGAAAAAGTGAATTAAAGAAATAAAGAGGAATACATTCAGAAGAAGCCAGGGAAAAAAAGAGAACATCTGGACCAAACTTTATGGAGAATATTGAAATGGAAGAGAAATAATTACAACAGGAGAAATGGAGAAGCAGAAAATCAAATGGGAAAAACAGAGGAGCTAAATTCAAAAGTCTTCATTGTCAGAAGGCTTATCATTCTATGTAAGTAAATCACAAAGTTTTAATAAAGCTTAAGATGTGTGAGACACCAGGTTTCTCTGAGATTTCATGTAAACTGGTATTGACTTCTTAAGTGTTCAAACTGTTTTCTTTAGGCATGAAGCCACAGCAATCTGACACCCAACAAGTAGATATCTGCATTTTTGAGTGACTAAATTAGGTGCCGACACTTGTTAGAGAACCTTTTTATTCTTATAGAATAGAGCCAAATGTTCCCAAACACTCCAAGAGTCTTAGCGTACCTATTTTCTTAATCACATCTTGAAGGGCAATTCAGTGCTCCTGCATACTAAACATGAAGTGCAGTCACCAAAAATCAATACAGAGGACACACTAAGCACAGAGGTTCATCTTAAAAATGACTGACTCAGGACTTCAGAGAACTTAGATCTTCCTTTGAGACATTTGCAGAATGACTTAGAGATTAAATTCCAGAGGACAACTGGTGTGTCTCAGGGTCTTGGAGACTTGCCTTAGGGAATCTGAATGTACACTTGCTGTTTCCTGTATGAGTGCAGTAACTACCGGGCAAGAGACAAGTCTTCAGTGGAGTAATTCTTTGTCTATTGAAGATAGGCTCACTACGGAGAAAGCTATGCAAGAATTACGGCAGCACAAACAAGAAGAGTAAAAGCAAGCCTAAGTTTTGCGTCCTGTTTTAGAAAACCTGAATAAAGTGCATAAATTGTAGTGAACAGGAAATGAATTTTCATAACTGGTGAACTCTTCACTGAACTGAACACAGTAGTGCATAAATTATGACATACAGACACTCAGAGATTTGTCTAGAGAATCCCAATATGGCTTAGGCAGGCAATTACCTTCCCTGACCAGGAGCTGCTCCTGACTAAGAACCTCTATTCAGATTTCTGGAGCTCTTCATACAGAGAGAGGCAAAAAGGAATTTCCGGTTACTGATTTCAGACATAAGATATTATATGATTCTGTAGAGTAGGCAATCTGAATAACTGATACCCTAATCAGGAAACAGACAGTCTGATATTGTGTCTAGGTAAAAAGGTATGCCAACACTGGGCTTTTGCTGCACTGATTTGCTGAAATGGAAATCAAGGTAGTTACAATGCCACAGAATACTACTGGGTTTAGCCTTTGAGTATATAGTACTAATTAGTTATCTAATATAATTTCAGGATAACTATTTTTTGGCATTTTTGAAATAAACTATTTTTCTTTTGAGATGTATCTTTTTTTTTTCTTCCCTAGTTGCATTCAATGCAACAGAAGCAGCACTGTACCACCACAAATGCAGTAGGAATCACTCAGTCCTTTTTGTATCAGAGTTCCTGTGTGACTTAACGTAACCTGGTGTTTGGCTTAAAAACAGAATTTTAACACTTATAAGGCTGTATATAGACAATGTTTTAGGAAAATAAAAGGTATTTACATGTTCACAGAAATCATGTGTAAGCTCCCAGACTATAACAGATCTTCTGTGATGGTGATGCAGACAGAAAAGTATCCCACACAAAAGTTTTTGTTTGTTTGTTTGTTTTTTATCATCTACAGGTGTGGAATCAGATCTTTAGAAAGAAAGAGATTAATTGATTTCCACAAGATAATTGCATTCTTATATTTAGATCCATCAGAATGAAACCTCTTATGAAATGACAGACAGAGCAAATTATAATAAGAAATTATCATCAGAGGAAAAAAAAAGTTTAGAGACGGTTGGGAAAAAAATCACCAAACCACATTTTAATGAATGACCAATGAATAAAGTAGTTATGAAACCCTAACCGTAACCCTATGTTTTAGTTCTTTTCTTATTTAGGTCCCCAAACACAATCCTCCTATTACCTGCATAGAGACACCAACACCAGAAGTTGTGAGCACATCAACGGCAGAGTATCACCAGGATGGTGAGAAAGCCAGATGTTAATATTACACATACTGAATGCAGGTGAGAGACATACATCAAGACCTTTTAGAATATAATAAATTCTTCCTTAACATAATACGTCATGCCTAACATTCCAAGCAAACAACATTGTAATTGAAAATTAGTGGATCTTAGTTTGGTCAGATCTATCCAAGGATCCCTGGCATATGCTGGGTGAAAAAATGGAGTCACAGCAAGAGATGCCTACTGTACCTGGGATTGTGGTGTAAGACATAGCCACTGTAAATGTCTGCCAGCGTTAGTGTTCAGACTACAACAGCAATAGACTTAATCACACAGTTTCATTCAGAAACAGTTACATGAGCCAGTGAAAATATCTGCAGCTCTTCACTGCTTAAGTTGGAAGCCATATATTGTCTTGGACTATGCTTTCAAAAGTATTTTGCCTTATTTCTTTTTAAACCTTTAATATATTTAAAACAAGATGGCCTGACTTGTACTCATGTCTTGTAAATCACTGTTGTTCCTTACTAAACAGAACATACCCATTTAGCTGTTCAAAAAGTCAGCTCTCACTGATAATTTAGAGCAGTTGGCCACCTTGTAGGACAGCCTCCTTTAGGAGCAAGGTTTAGGAGAAGAGAGATCAGGAGGGTTACCACAATGGAAAAATAAGTACTGTTTAAAAAACAGTAGTGGCAAGAACTAGATATTTTAAGATAGGTTGGCTTGCACATCTTCCTTAAACCAAGTACACAGAACTATCAGTGTACTCTGAATCTCTAAATGCAGAGTTTTGTACAGCATACACGAGACCAAGACAACTTCTGAGAGCACGGGAAAACTCAAAAAAACATGAAAGATTTTGAAAAGAAAGGCTACCTCTTCCAGCTGTGTCCTTTTGAGGCAAATCCATACCTTCTATTCAGCAACTGTCAAGGTCCTTCAACAAACACTACCTTTCTCCCCATCTAAGTCCCCACAGGAAAAATCTCTTTCTCTCTCTAGAACAACCTTAAAGGCCCAGTTTTGTTTTTATTTCTTGCTCCCCTCAAGTTTTCAAGCCTGTACTCTTTGAGACGCAGGATCCAGACTGAGTGTATTCAGCTGCACTGTGAAAACCTCAGACCCTCTCCCCTCCACAAGAGGGTTCAGTCTTCCACGAAACACAGCACCTAGGTCAAAGTGAACTGACAGCCATTGAAAAGGATGCTGAAAGACTCACACAGGAAGCAGCTAAAACCCCCAAATAATAGATACACCACCCTTAAGTCCTGTTACAGCCATCTGTTACAAGCTCACTGAAATAATGAAAAGCTAGTCTTCCTACCTGTGACTGTGTAGTAGTGCATTGAAAGCCAATCCATCAGACCAGCTACTGGTGAAATTGATAACATTGACCTGTGGGTAATTACGAGTCAATTGACGGACCCAGCTCAGCAGTATCTTTTCACTGTTTGTCTGCTGCAGTCCAGCCATGATGTTTTTCATTACATCTTTGACCTGCAATAAAAGACAGAATTTTATCAATGATTAATGAATCCATTAAAAGCTGGTGAGGTTTTTTGACCCAAAAATCTTCCATTGACTGGATTTAAACCTCAGAGATAAACCTTCTAAGTAATTACAGCACATACTTTGTGTCACAGTAAAATGATAGCTGTCAATTCTGAATGCTTAAAGACAACGGACAGTGACTGGTTGGTCACCATGGCTGATGCATTCAGTACATTCATCCCTGTGCCACGTGAAGTGTTCCAGGCATGAAGAGAGATGGCACATTTGTTTGCACCACTTATGGGAACAGAGTTCATTCAAACTAAGTATTTATCCCTGTGCTTTTCTTGGCTCTAGAAATACATCCCTGGCTAATATCATGTATTAGAGCTAAAGTTGATAATACGCTGAAAAGTGATGTCAGCTAAAATACGCTCTATTTTTCTCTCATTGACAGAGTTGAAATAAGTACCAAGGCAAAGTAAATGTGATCAGTGCACAGCAGATAATGTTTCAGACTTAATTGTGCAAACTATATTTGCATACATGCACTTGGATGAAAAGTTAATTTCTTTGCATGCATTAAAGGAGTATTGTATATGGTTTGTTTGGTGGTTTTTTTTGTTGTTGTTGTTTCTTTGTTTTTGGTTTTTTGTTTGTTTGGTTTTTTTTAGTGAAAAATTAATGTTCTTCTCCTTAGTAGAGAAAGCTCATTGACTTACAGTTATTATTTTATAAAAATCCATTCATTCTGAGGGCTTATAAAAATATTGACATAATGAAGTCAATAACATATTTCTTAGCAAGTTCTTTACTAAGGAAAGACCACTGAAGACTTCTATTAAGAAGTCTGATTTATTTTCCTGTAAAGTAAATCCTTTTAAAACATTTCTTTCTCCATATATTTTGTAAAGATTAGCAGCTCTTTTAAAATACTCCCTAAGATATATTTTAACTATGAAGTTGCTTACTGTTGCTTATTAACTCATGGAGTACATAATTCTCCACTTGAATTGCTCTGCAGCCAGTATCAGAAAGAACAATATTCAGTGCAGAAGCTACTTTATGATAAATGATGTACCACTCTGAAATTCCTGTAATCTCAAAAAATAATAATAATAAAAAAATTAATTCCTATGATACTGTAGAAAAAAACTCAGATACCATTTTATTGTTCAGCATGGTAAGTTGCTTGGTAGTTTCACAGTAATTAACTTCATAATTTGAATAAGTGAAGATATGAATTACAACAAAAATATCTTGATTTACATCTCAGATGCATACTACCCAGAGTATCAGTGTCTTCAATTTTACTTTTAAGACTTAGGTATAAAGTTAACTTTATGTATTATTAGTTTCTGAGATGCGAGGAGAAATTTATCCTCTCTAATTTTCATGGGACACATTCCTGACTTTAGTTTAAGATTGTAATTTGCACCAATGAAAATAAATATAATATTATGTCAGATAAGAATAGAAATATTTTAGCATTACTTCCATTTCTTCACCAGGAGACAGAAAGTAATAGATTTATAGTGTGCTGATATCCACTTGGACTAGTACTGCCTCATTATATTCCTTTCATGCACATTTCTTCTACCATCTACTCTTTTCTTTTCTTTTCCACTTTACACAAAGAGATTGATATTTTTGTAAGACACGACCTTGTTGTCATGTATAAGTACAGTTCTGTCCTAATGTGGTCCTGGCTACAGGATGTGAAACTGCAAAATATTTCTTGCCTTCTCAGGACTCCAAGTTCTTGGAATCAGAAATTGAAGGGATTTGCAATTGTGAATTTGCAGGATTATGAAATCAAGCACAAACTACACCAGTAGCATGTACTAAATCAACTATCCTGTGTATTAATTTTTTTTCTTTTTGCGACCTCCCACAGACTAAAAGTAAATATAGTAGTCTTAATAAGTTATCATAGGTAACAAAATTATTTACCCAACTGTAGACAAGTGGCAGATAAGTTTTGCTGCCTTGAGTCCATAATTTAGTCTTTAACAGCTGAATATGGCAATTCCAGCTGTTTAGTGCCAAGAACAATCTATTATAGGCAAAATGGTACCAATAGGAAGAAGCACCTTTTCTTAAGAAACTTACAGCTTTGTTTCACCAGGAGTGCTGTCAATATATAAGATAGTACCAACCTATAAACAGGGCAGAACAATCACAAACATATTCTACATCATGCAAATCACTTCAAAACTTGAAAGAAAATCTGGAAAAGAACAAATATTTTCTCCACAGAGCTGTAAATAAGCAAATCATTTTGAACTTCTCCATTCCACTGAGGGAAATAGGAAGCACACCAACGTCTCCTAAGTTTTGTTTAAAAAGATAAAAGCTCCATTACAATTCTGGCTTTATATTTTCTTTTAATTATTCATCATTATGCAACAGCGACAGGGTTATTATATAATAATGATTTCTTCTTGCCAACAAGGCTTTAGCTACTCTTTAGAAAAAAAAAATGAAATTGAATTCTAGCCACATTAGAAATTTATTTACAAAATTCTGAATAAAAAGAGAAGTCCAGAACATGCAAGACACTTCCTTTCAGTAACCCATGAGTAGAATGAAGTAAAACCTAGAACTCAAAGTATAGACTTAACATGGATTGAATCATTATGACTATGTTGAGAAGGTGTCACAACTTTAACTACTGCTTTGTAATTATGATCCTTGGACTTCTCATGCACGGGTAGCTCAGCTAAAGTCACAGGTACCATCACAGCTGCTGCCACAGTTACCACTAGGCTCAAGATGAAACTTGAAGTGAACCACCTATGTACTGCAAGCAAGCAGTTCTCTAAGAGCAGGCACCTGCTGTCAAAAACCTCACCAGAGTATACCAGGGAACATGTGTGTCTTGCGTGTGTGTACAAGCATGCCTTACGAGGAATAGAGGGAAGAACTAAAAAAAAAAAAAAAAAAAAAAAAAAAAAAAAAAAAAAAAAAAAAACACAAAAAAAAAAAAAAAAAAAAAAAAAAAAAAAAAAAGCACTAAAGCACATCTTTAACACTTTGCTTCAGGATAAAATATGAACAAATCAAAATATGAATTTGAACATGAATAGTCATCTCAGTCCATAATTCATATAAATTAAAACACAGTGATTCAAGGATTATTGGCAGAAGTTGCACAGCTAAGTTTCATATTTCATCTGCTCTTAATAAGTAATTCAGAAAAATTTTATGCAATTAAACTAGGAATACTGGAATAGGAGACATAGGGAGAAGTGATTTAGCTATCTGCAGATTTTCTCTGTTGCTTTCATTAAAACATGTCCTGTAAAATTAGAAGAAACATGTTTCCTATATCAATGAAGGATGCACATATGATTTTTGATAGGAGTGTAAAGTTTTTAATATAAATCTTTTAGGCTTTGTTTCCCAACATCTTTGCTTGTAATTCCACAAAAAAAAAAAAAAAAAGAAAAGCCCTGTAGATTATTGTTAGGGGAACAGAGCTAACACAAATGGACAGACTCTTAGACAAGATTCATAGAAATACACACAGGCTCAGGCCATCTAGATACCAGTTATTTTTGAATTTTTTACTGCTGTTTCAGATTTTGTTTACTTAAGGGTCTTCACCTACCATGTTGGTTTTTATGAGATCTGTATCATAGTCTCCTCTTTCTCGAAAGAGAAAGGAAGCTAAATGAGCGACATCTGCTACAAAAAATTGTCAGAGTAGCAGCATTTTAGTGTTCTAAAAATAATTCTTGGCAGGTTGGATCAGCTGTAAATAGCAAAAAATGTGATTATTTTGTTAAAATGTAAAAGTAACTCTAAGATATTAAAAAGAAAAGTTACTATGAAAGCTTTATCTCCGTATTTTCTATCCATTTTTCTTATAACAACTGTATTACATATTCTATTGCAACATCAGACTGTAAAATTAGAGTCAAAAGAGCTGTTGCTAAAGCTTTAAAACCTATTTTATCCTCTTAAGATTCTTAATATCCTAGATAATATGTTAACAGACTGCCATAAAACTTACTGATAGGACACTGTTCGTAATATTTCTGTTTGCGTTGTAGATTGTGGCTAGATAATAATGGAAAAAAGATGAGTGGAATAAAGGTACTTCATGAAAAGTAAGCAGCAGTGACACTCACCTGCCAGTGGAGGATTATATTCCAGATCAAACCAAGTGTCAGTTTATGATTTCCATCCACAATGTCAGAGCTCCCAATATTTACCAAATCAACCTATTAAAGAAACAAACAGATATTTGTATAAGATTAATAGCAAGCATAAGAGGTTGATGTTTTTTTCATATAGTTAGTGTTAAACTTACTTGTGGTGAGGGAGAGGAAGGGATGGGCTAGGGTAAATCTCTGATTTGATTTCTGTTGTTTAGTAAAAATCCAACTCATGTCTTATAAATGGAGCAATTAATGTGATGGCAAAAGCAAACAGTGATCTACAGTTCCAATTATTCCAGTTATAGCATGTTGTGAAAACATGCAATTAAAAGTAATATTAAATAATCACTCAAAAATCTTTTATATTAAGCCTCTACAATTACAAATCATCAAACTGAGCAGTGACACAGAAAAAATCCTGTATTATGCTCCATAATACCTTACATAAGATATTTTGCTGAAAGATGCACACACTGTATCTCGACACTGTAAGAACTTAAACTCCCAAAATATTATTTTACATATTTAGATTAAAATAGAACTTATTTTGACTTAATTAAATTCTACACTGTGTATGGCAAGGCAGGATGTGTTCTAGATTACAGAGAAACCAATGACTATGATGTAAGCAAGTGGGTTTTTTTCCATATTAGTTTGTCCAATAATGTTTTATATAATTATATTATGCATCAGCATTTATCACTCTGGAATATTCTTTCCTCCACATTGGAAATGATTCTTCACCCTCAACATATTTTTATGCTGTTTAAATGAGAAAGCCAAGTTCAGGGATGTAAGTGCAAGACAAAACAAGCTAAGACATGAACTTTTGGATGGGAAAAATGAGTCTAAAATGTGCATCTTCACTGTTTCATAAATGGAGTTTTTCATGGTCATAACACATACTTATATGGTAAAGTATCCCATTCCTTCACAAATTGGGCCTGCATATTTCTACTGCATTTCTGAAGCTATTTGAAGCTGTGGAATGACTAAAGGTTTTGCACACTCAAAAAGTCTCTTCTGATTTTTTTTTTAATTATAATTTTATTTTACTGTATCTATATATGTCGTTTTTACTAATCACATATAAAGTAGGTATTTTCTCAAGAATGCTAAAATTCTCTAAGAACTCTTTTCTTTAAAAATTCATCATTTATGTACTAAAAAAATATGAGACTGGAAATTCATTCTAGCCAACAGTGTCCTGGAATATTTCCCAAGAGGAACTTAGATTTTATATCCCTAACTTCAAATGAGGTCGCAAGTGCCCCACTATAAAGCTTCTTAGGGTATCATCTACGTGTTCTACAGGCCAAATGACCCCTACGTTTTTGGAAATGGCAGCCTGAATACACAGAGCCTACATCTATTTTAGTGAAACAGAGGAACCCTTCCCAGTTTGCCCCAGTGTTGCCTGAAGCTGTATTGAGGCAATCCCTCACTACAATACTATTATGTTTACATAGGGTAAAAAAAAAAAAAAAAAATCTGTAAAATAGATTGACTCAAAGCAGCAGCATTTTTTCTATCTGTTACCACTCAGATGACTGCAAAAAGTCAGAGCAAGGTTGTCATATACCAGCAGAAAAATCTAGATTAGTCACAGGCTTTAAATAGCCTTAGAAACATTGATTTTGCATTCCTGAAGTTCATAAAAATCACCCTTGAGATGATTTTAAAGACTGGGGAAGCTATTTCAGAAGCAGATCTTTTGGCTTTAAATATGATGGCCACTGGATGACCACCTAACTTACTAAAAGAGTATTTTTTCTTCTATATTCTTAAAATGGAATAGTCTGTTTTCTTTCTTTATTTGAAAAAGACTGCAGTGTTGTGGAAACTGAATGAACAGCACATTAATGGATTTACTTGATATGTAGTGAATAAATACTCTTAAAAGCATTTACTCTGAAAATTTTTAACCATATTCCAGGTATGCAATGAAGACATTCTTATGTACTGTGAAATAATGTATTGATTATTTTTTCAACAGTGTCAAATATTGAATATTTTTAAGAATTAGAAGCTTTGCTTTCTATTTATTTACATGAAAATGTGTCAAAGAAAAAAAAATCAAGGTGGAGGTCTTTATGCCAGTCTTATAAGGTCACTTTCATTTATGCACAAGTCTTCAGATGGATAAGCATTACCTTAGATTTATAAAATCGATAACTTAATTCAGCAGCTGAACTCAAGCATGTTTTGTGACCTACTGCAGCTCTCAAGAAATCCAATATAATATGCAGCACAGAATACATTACCACTGTTCCATCACATGTTACTGTTAAGTTCAAGAGAATGTTGTAGTTTATTTGAATTTATTCTTGAGGAGGAGATATAATTAGTTGGCCACTGAAAATATCTGCTAAAGTTATGGGTCCATTAGAATGATTACATGAGGAAGATATTATGAGAATATTTATTCAGAAATGATGCACAGGATATTGGCTAGAAAAGTCAATCCTGAAAAAGTAGAATGGAAAGCAATTTTGATATGATTAATTTCCTTAATTTTATGTACCATAAGAAACAGAAATCAATGAAAATTTACCAGAAATGTTTCTCTTAGGAAAAGCTTTAGTTTTTCAGACTTCATAATTGTTAGAGATTATGAGTAGGTATTTTGATAGGTAGCACCTTCTGACCAGGTATGGATGACTTCTTGTAGTTAACCTTTTAAAACGTATTTTTAATACCATGCATTACCATAAAATCATTCATGTCAAACAGTCTTCAGATAACATCCGTTACTGATACATTATTCAGATATTTGCTGGCAGTGGATTTCAAACTCTTTGAAATACATTCCATACTGGTGCTGAACAACAAAGTAACATCAATAAAAATGCCTTGACTCGAGTAATTGTATACTACAGGCCAAACTTTGATCCACTACTTACAAAGCATTAAGTTTGCTACCTATAGGATGTTCTGACTCTGTCCGACTGATTACTTACATTATTTCTCTGCAAAACCTGCAGTGCTTTGTTGACATTGTTCAGAGAATGAACTCTTGTGGAGCCCTTTTCTTTTGCCTACAAAGAAAATAAAATGAATTTGACTGCCCAAAATCAGAAACTAGAATGGGTTTCAGGTTTATTGTGATGAGGACCTAAGAAATAGAATATGTAAACCAAAACTTATTTTACACTCCTAGTTTTCTGCTTCATAACTTTATGACAACAGTGAGAATATTACCATATATTGTGCATACACAGCTCCCCAATATGAAATAAAGGCAATTGTGAAACAAACTGATTCCACAGTTGGAAGGTAATTTGAAATCTTGACATTTTTCAGTGAAGGAATCATTGAAATGTATATAAAATCAGGTAATTACAGATTTTTTTTATTATGATTAGTAGTCTTCTCCATGGCACTATTTTGGAACATTACTATGACAACCAAACTGTTCAGCATCAGTTTGCTTAATATTTATTAGCAAATATATTCTCTCTGGATTTTGATTCTCAAACTCCCAGCCTGCTTCCTTACTCTTTAATGAGTAAGTTTCAAAGACATATCCCTAGCTCACAAAGTCCAAGCAGGAACACAAAAGAGAATATTAAAAAGAACGTGTGATGTATCACTTTAGAATTTCCATGTTAATAGGAACAAGATGTTCCTTCTTTCAGACAGGTACAACTCCAATACACAGACTGTAAATATGATATTTATTAGAAAAATATTCTAATTGTACACATTAAGTTCTATTACTTGTATTTGACATGAACATTTATTGATAAATAATTTCTGCTAAAGTGATAAAGAATTGCAGCTAAAATCTAAATATCTAAATGAACCCTGCCTCAATCTTGTTTCTCTTTCCCACACTTCCTTAATGAGCGCATACAACAAAGTAGGAACATTTTAATTTCAAATATATGCCTATCAGTTGCAACATTTCCTCAACTTCAAATGAAAGTAAAAAATATTCAGAGGTCTGAAAAATACTGTTTCCACCGGCCCTTATCAATGGCAGAAATTAATGAACGACACCGACTACAACTATCACAACATCAAGATTTCAATATATAGTAAACATGTTAACATACACATACAAGTTTTTGGCCAGTAAGGCATTCCAGGAGCTCCAGAAGTCTTCGTCCGTCTCGAAAATCATTAAAAAGATCTTCAATGTAACGTCTTCCAAACTGAAATGAAACAATGCCTTTAGTTAGTTTGAACACACACAAAAAGGAAGCCTCAAATTGCTAAAATAAGACCAGAAAACAGTAAAAGCCATTGTTATTCAGTGTTGTAGTCCGTCTGTGTAAATACACCGTGCTATCTAATTAAATAATAAATATGAAAGGTATGATGAAAATTAAAAGAGGAAAATATCTTACAACTAAACTAATAGGGCTCTTACTCAGACATCTGTTTTTAACAGGGTTCTGTTTCATAAAAGAGATTGGTGCCTACCTTATTTCAAATACTTTTCTTATGATAAGAAATATACTTAACTTATTCTGTCTTAAAATTATACTATTGATATAATTTGTAAGAAAGTGTTGCAGATCCAATAATTTATAATTTGTGCACACACCATTAATTCAAAAAATTAATCCAGAACTGAATATTAATGAGGGTAGAAACTAAAATGAAGGCACTGTTCACAAAAAAAGAAAAGAAACAAAACTATTTGCCCTCCCAGAAAAAATTCAAATACCCATAAAGACAGATCAAGTTTAAGTTTCTGGAAGATGCTGTTTATCATGGCAGAAACAAACTTGCAATTACACAGAAATAGTTTCAGGTTTATTCTAATGAGGATCTAAGAAATATGTCTATGTTAACAGGACATACTTGGAATTGCACCTAATCAGGGGTTCATGAACATAAGTGGCTAAAACACAATACACATTTTATACATAGCATCAGCAAAAGACAAAATTAAATACTTGGGATTTTCCCTCGTGACAATGCTAAAAGATTATTTGCTTTTTCTAAAAAACAAGCCAAGTTTCTGATCTGATACTTTGGCTAGTACATTAAATTTTAACAATACGGAAATATAATTTTGTATAGTTTAGTCACTGTGCAACTTTTATGTGCACCTATAAATTTTGACATATATTTGTATGTATGAGAGCAATTGAGAACCACAATAAAAAACAGTGATTATTTTATACAGTGTCAGGTAGATTTACATATTCATTTTATTTCTAATTTGCCAGGTTTCACAGAATGTTTTATTGATTTTAAAGGAAGCGTCTGTATTTTAGTTTGTTAGACACCATGCCAACCTACACTGCACATCTTCCATTTTTACCACAGGGCAATGTAGAATTGGGGATTCATATTACATGGAAAACATTTGCTTTCCAGTCAGCAGCGTTGTTCAGGTACTCACTGCAACGTTCATTAGAGCTAGCTGGGAATTTTATTAAAAATTTATTTTGTCAGAAAGTATTAATTCCTTTGGAAGATTTCTTAAACAGAGGACAGATGTAAGGACAGTTTCGAATGCAAGGCTCATTTTTTTCTCGATCAATAAATTTAAGTCCACAGTACAAACTTTAGTGCTATTGCCTACTCAGGAATGACTCGGTCCGCCTGTCCCTCTGACTGCTCTGCTGAGGCAAGAGCTCCTTTTAATCCCTTCAGTTTTTGGCAAGGTCTTGTTTCCGTTTCAAAATCCAAAACATTAAAAATTTTCTACAGCAGTGGGAATCCTTGTTTTTTAGCCAGCTTTCACAACCTGTGCAACCCATTCCAACTAAGAGCTAATTTAACACATGTGCTGCTACTTGACTATCTAAAGTATCTGATAAGCAGTACGGAATACATTCACATATGATTTACTCACCCTGCTCAACTTCTTGAATTATCTATTTAACTAATGATACTCAGCAATGTTATTTCTTACCTTACATTTAGTATGAGAAATAGTTTTGATTAAATATTTTCAATTATCGTATGAACAATCATGTGCCATTATGCAAGGCAATTCATGCACGATATTCCTGAAGTTGTATATTATTTACACTACACAGCACAAATTTAAAGTTAAAACATATGACTTAAATCAGAGGCACTTCTTTTTGTTTCCTAATATTTCAGAAAAAAAAAACATTTTTGCAGAGGAGAAGCAGAAGACATACGCACTTCTAAAGGTATGTTTTAATATTCTTTAGAAAGACAATAAGTAGGGCCTTCTGTAACACTACGAAAAGTCCGTGCCCATAATGTTACTGAATCACTTTGGGAATATGAACACAGTGACATTTTGATAATACCATACAAGTATATTGCTTTGTATCATTAATGGAAAATAGAACTAGCTCTCATAACTATTTGTTTGTCTGTCTTCCTTTTTGCAGCATTTAAGCTATTCATAAAGTTTAGGTTGAAATCCATCTGGGACAGCCAAGAATTCCACAAATGTTGTTGAAAATAACCAAGTTTAAAACTTTTTCTAAGTTGTAACCTATATCCACCACCCTTTACCTACAGAAAAATGAAAATGTTCAAAAGAATCTCCTGTGCTGCTTTTATCCATAATGGTTTGTTATTCCCCCTACATTACAAACTTTTGCAGAACCTAATTTTAAAAAATTACAAAAGCAGTTGCATGCTGGATCACTGGTTCACCTTAGTTTTCTTCTTAAAAACCACAATGGTGGAAGAGATGGAGGAAGCAAGAGAGTACAGCACAGGTACTGCTGATACCACCTATGAAGCACAAGGCAATGTGTAATCAATGTGGTACCAATTTCCCAACCAGTAATTTGACTGGCAGCAATATTAAACTAGAGATAATTGTGTGATCTTAATCAATATATAAGCTATCTATAACACCATTCTAGTAGATCAGCAAATTAATTATTATCTCTCTCTTTCTTACTTGCTTATTTCAGAGAGACCAACAATTAATGGAGAGATTTGAGGATTAGAGATCAGGCTTAAAAGGACAATAAAAAAATAACTAACCAACCAACCACAACAAAAAAACCGGAATAAAAAAGAAATTACTGTAAAACTGAAATGAAAAAAAAGAAGCAGAAATTCCTTTTTAGAAGTAAGACTAATAAAAGAAAAAACTAAGATAGGAATTGTTAGCAACTTTATGACTAGAAAGACTCTTGGGATATAAGTGTATCAAAATTTTATGTATCATTTTAGCCTACTGTCTTCATGTTAAATAAAGGTCAAAACACAGACAATTTTCTTGGCTTAGCTGATATGGCTGTTGGCTGAAACTGCTGATCTTTATGTAACATAAAGGAACCTGAAATAAATCTGAGGGATTTATTTTAAAAGGAAAAAAAACCCCAAACCAAAAGAAAACCCACACAAAAGAATACAGAAGGGAAGATAAGACTTCTGTTTTATCACGGATGAAATTAACTCTCCAACTTGAATAACAACTGAGGAAAGCTCTGACTAGAATTCACAAAAATGCATTTTATGGAAAAAAAACCCCTACACTACCATGGTCAATTACAGAAGCCTTAGACTTAGAACTATAGGGTAACATAAAATTAAAATCTCAGGAAAACATGGGCACTTGCAGTGGTCTTCCCCCCAGTGTTATAAGGGAATGAAGCATACTTAGAGTATTCCATGTACTAACTCAACCACATGTACATATTCTAAAATGCTCTTAGTATTAGTTTGGCAGAAGTAATATCTAAAGTGTATTAGTTATTTTTCAAACTCAGACACCAAATGAACCAATCTTTGCCAAAGAACATTACCTAAAAAGACAAAAGCTGATGGAAAAGAAAGAAAAATGAAACCCAGGAAACCAACTGAAAGTAAGTGTTGAAAGATAAATGTAGCTCTATTTTTTTTTGGTGTGAATATATTTAGAAATATTAAAACATTAAGTTCCATCCTATCAATCTCACTGCTGTCTACTTTCATTGGCATTTCTTTGTTCTTCATTCCAAAGACATTATATTAGACCTCATTTTCTCTATTTAAATTTAACAAATATATTTTAGCAAACAAGTGCATTATTTAATCAATTTATTCATCAGATACATTATGGAAGAAGTTAATATTGTGGGAAGTATTACATGAAAAGCCAGTATCCCATGAAAAGATCTCTGTTCAGAGCTACACAGAAGCCAGAAATTGTGAAAATTATACAGATAACACCAAAGAACTGAAAAATATCTTTACCAGAGAAGCTACAATGACATCCATTCATGAACATTGTCTCTGCTATTTTCCAAAGTTCCTAAAATTCTGATTAGCATAAAATATTAGCAGACATCATGTTGGAATAAATTATCTTGGGCAAATCTTACACTAAGGGAAACAGAGCAAAGAGAAAGGAAACAGGAAGGGGAAGGAGTTGGAAGAGGAGGGGAAAGGAAGGGAGGGGAAAGGAAAGGAGAGGAAGGAGAACAAGAATAAGTCATAACTTATATTTTCTCACACAAGCAGAAATGGTAGAAATGTACTTCTAATTCCTCAGATTCGTAAACACTGAAAATTTCAAGTAATGAGTCCATAATACCAACTCCAGTAAAATATGTGATAACAGAAGACTGTAACATAGATATTATTTGAAGTTCTTTAGCATGCATATTTTTTTTCTGTTTTATAAAAATGCCGTATGATAGCTAGGTTTTTCCCATTTTTTCAGAAACATTACTAAAGGTAAGAAACTTGCCTGAGAAAGAGACATGCATACTTGTTCCTTTGCAGACAAGTATGCATTTAGATTTCCTTTTTCATTTGAGGGCAGACTAGACTGTAAAAAGATTATTACAGTAAGACAAGTTGGAAGCTATTTCTTATGCATTTTGCAGTATTATTAGCTTATTATTATCAGTTCACCTGGGAAATCTAGCAACGAAGACTATCAACAGATGGAGATAGACAGAAAATAAATTAAAAGTGAAAAGGCACTATAAAGACAGATAATTCAAGGTTAGGCATGACACTAGACAGAAGATTTAAGGTTATATTAGGCATAAATAGGAAAAATTAGCTTACAATATCAGTGTACACAGAAGTCCTTCAGATTCCCAGGACATGTAAATAACTGAGACCTTAGCTTGTGTCAAGACCTGTGCCTCCAGGAGAGGCAGGAAACCCAGCCAGCAAAGTCTGGAATGAGGCTGTAGTGCACTCCAGTTGCGCCCTCAGCGTGCAGGGCGATTTAACAGAGCCAGAGAAGCCCTGCAGTATGGCTGGGACCTCAGCCTGCTGACTGACTACTAAAAAACCGAAAAGACAAGATACAATGCAGAAAGGCAGGACATGAGCCATAAATCTTCACATAAGTTTTTCAGGTAATTGTCTCAGGTTCAGTGTGTAAAACTGTAAATTTTGCTGAAAAGACCTCGGTAAGAAAGAAATACAAACTCAGTTGGCTTTCAGGTGTTATCGTTAGTAAGACTTTAAAGAATCAACCTCTTCTTGCAGTCGAAATATTTGATGCCTCACTCTGTGAAACAATAAAGAAAAGCCATTGAACTAATCTCAACAGATCTTTTAAGTCAGTTTTAATAAAAGAGGAATTATTAATACTCGCTCTTGCTCTGCTAAAAATATTAAAGATTTAATTTTGCTCCCCGCATCCCTGTTTACAGGTTTTTCAGTTCTGCTGGGAAGTTCTATGAAATTGACTGACATTTTCCTTCATTGATGCTGGATTACTATTACAGCAGCAAAAGATATAGTCCCAGTCATGAGGGAAGAAAGATGCACTGGGCACAGTTTAATTAGGCTGTAGCTTTACTGACTTACGGGAAGCACTGAGCAGTAACTTGAGCCACACAAGCCAATCTTTATCCCCTCATTCTTTTCTCCTGTTAGAACACAGAGGCATCCATTCTGCAGCAGGTGAAACTCTTTGCTGGACATGTGGAAGTCAAACATTGCACAGGCAGTTTGCCTCTCTGCTGTCAGAGTTCTGATATGTTTCCCCACCTCTGCAGTAGATGCCTCTCTTTTCGGTCTAACTTCATGTTTCAAGGAATTACACAGAAGAGTAACTGATGAATGCTGCAATTTTAAAAAAAATATTACTACTGACCAACTAAAGGGAAGGAGTAAAACCCTTATCTAAAGATGCCAAACTCTTTTCACAGGCAATGAACCAAATATTACTGTGCATTTCAACAAGGTAGCTATCACAATGCCTGCAGCAGGCTCAGAACATCCAACTCGACCCTTGAGGAATCCGGGGGCAGGTGTTACCGATAGTCTGAATGTTTGTGGGCATGTTTGTGGAACAGGACACACATCCCCAGAATAGGAGCTGGTTTCATATTCAGACCCTGATGTTCAGGTAATGTCACCAGATCCTTCTGGCACTTCTGTTCACATCTTGTAAAAGGATATATTCCCATCAGCACAAGGAGTCACTCTCGGGTCATTACAGAGAAGATACACAACTCTCTAAGTTTCTGAAGAATACCTTTTTTCCACTTTAAAATAAATCAGAAAATCTCACTGTAGGGGCCGTACATATCCAGAACAGAAATACAAATGCATTGACAGACACAATTATGTTTGTATAGCTATCACTGGTTTTATTATCTCTCAGAAATTTGTCTCCAAATTAAACGTAATTTAAAGAATAAGCAAAAAAATTTGTCATAGTAACCCATACCTCATTTTTGGTTTACCTTCATCTACTGCTTACCCAAGAAGGATACAGAGGTGCAGGAAGGTCTATTTAATTTTTAATTTAATTAATATTTATTTTTCTTCACAGTGGCTAGTAAGAGGCTATGTTTTTGGGTTTGCCCTCAGAATAGTACTGTTAAGGTGTCTTTTTAGCTGGTGCTGGGGAGTACTTGCACCAAATTCAAGCACTTCTCCAGCTTCTCATACTGCAGCTGTGTTCCCAATTTTCTCACTACAGGCAATGTGAGTGAACACACAGTTCAGAGAGCTGATCCAAACTAACCGAAGGGGCATTTCACTCCATAGTACGTCATGCTTACTACATTAGTGGGGAGTGGGCTAGAGGGACATAACTCTTTTGCTCCTTTGTTAACTCTTTTGCTAACTCCTTTGCTGTTTCCTTAGCTCATTTGTTAGCTGACACTCTTTTGTTGGCTTGTTCATTAGTGAGTTGGTGAGTCTATTTGCTTTCCCGGTTATGCTTTTGCTCGTGGGACTCACTCAGACTCTGCTGCAATCAATCCTGTGCTCCGGCTCTCGGGCTCTCTGGCTCTCAGTCTCGCTACTCAGGACCTGGCTGTGTATTGGTCAGCAGGTGGTGAGCAACTGTATCATGTTTTATTTTCTATTAATTTAATCACTTAATATTAGTAATATTTTTAATTTTGTAGTATCACTATAATATTCATTCATAGTCAATTATTACATAGTTCTTACCTCAATTTTACAAGCTTCCTTGTCTTTTCCTCTGACTCCCCTCCTTTACTCGAAGAGGGGGAGGAGGTGTGCAAGTGGCTGCGTGGTACTTCATTGTTAGCTGAGGTTAAATCACGATATACCTCTATGCTCATTTGCCCAGTAGCAATTACACAATGTTTCTGTCTGGTAAGCAGTGGATGTACAATGTCAACATCTACTGATTTTCTTTTAAACAATAGAAAGCTTACAGGGATACACAAAATAAATCTGGCAGCTATCTTCTTTCACCAGTTCAATCTGGCCAGCTAATGTCACTGAAGCATTTCTTATTTTGCAGTATATTGCTGTTCAAGGTCATTGAGGACTGTATGATTGGCAATGGGGTCAAAAAAACCCTTCTGGAAGTGGATATGACCATCCATTCAGCAAGCTCCTACAAGGCTGAAAAATGAGTCATAAATTCAGAGTCAAGGATAGGGGTGCTTCTTCTGACAGTGAAGCTAGCTTCATGGCATCCTGTAAATGACTGCAATTAGATTCTTTTTTTGAAAGTATACCTATAATCATGCTTCCCACCTCTGCAAAGAAACACACAGGGTGAAAAATACCATAAAGAAAATTATTTATTAATTTTATTTATGATGTTATCTCAGATGTAACTTCCAATGAAAGATGGAATGTTAATTATAATTAGATGTTACAGAATACTTTTGTGGGTTTTGTTTGTTTGTTTGTGGTTTTGTTTTTGTTGTTGGTTGGTCGGTTTTTCTTTTTTTTAAAATTTATAGTGTGTAAGTATTTTTGAATTCATAATGGGTAGAGTTTTACAACAGTGGTTTTAAATAGTGGAAGCTGCAAAGATGAAAATGCAGGGTTGTTGAAAGGAAGATCCCACTTTCCCGTGGAGAAGCAAAAACTGTACCAGCAGATGTTAAATGCAACATTTCTGGCTAAAATTCTCATTTAAGGTAGCATTAGTCCCACAGCAGACTGTTTCTATAAACATTTGTTAATCATGAAATTAATTTTTCCAGATGTGGTTACTAGAAAACAGAAAAAAGGCAACGACTTCAGTCTGGATTAAAATCACAAATATTAGCCTGAGACAGCAGAGAAAAATCCTGAAATTTTTGTTTTTTAGCTTACTGATTTTCTGAATCTTAGAGAACAGTTTAATATTTACATAATGAGGTACAGAATACTGCATGTACTACTTTTCCTCATGGATGAAGATGTCCTTTCTGAGTGAGCTTTGATTCTCCCTTTATTGAGGGACAGGCTTTAGCAACATATTTTCATCAGTTTAGAGCTTAAATCCTGGCTGCAAAGGAAATCTGAGGTGTATAAATGATAAACCAGATTTCAAATATTTTACTCAGAAACGCTTCAGGTACATAGTCTTATCTTTAAGAATAAATAAAACAGACAAACCTCTACTACTGTCTTTACTTGTAACAGAAAAATAGTCATTTCTATATAGGTGCAACTATAATTAAAGAAGACAAAACCACAGCAATTTTCATCAATAAGAAACAAAAAGAACAAACACCCTAATCATGAAGTGTTGCTATTACTTTTATTACAAATCCCATACAAACAAGAGACTCAATCTAGGTCATTGCTATGAAGTGTTGCTATTAATTGTATTATGAATCCGATACAAACAAGAGACTCAATCTAGATCTGTTCTACACTAAGATGTGAAAGAAGTAAATGTGATAAATAATTTGAACAAAATCTTTAGAACTAAACTCAATTTAACTCTACACAACAACTCACATATGAGTCAGCTCCATTTCTGTGTTTGCAAAGTGGTGGCACTGCACCTGATCTTGACTTCCTTTGGGAAGTTGGTTTCCTGGAAGCACTGAAGAATGGGCTAGTTTCTCTAAGCCACTGAGGAGGGGAACCTTAGTCCTCTCCTGTGGTCTCCCCTTAGGGCCACATATCATGGGTTCTTACCCATCTGATACAAGGAAAATGTCTACAGTTATCAGGATCAACACGACAGTTTGACCTGTCTCAGAGAGAGTACCGTCCTGCATCCTAACTTGGACAACTGCTAGACCTACATCATTGTAACAAGTCATGCAGTTTGCTCTATTTAACTGTCCATAGAGCAAGACCAAAAGGCAAATGTTCTAGCATTTCTTGTCATTCTTCTACTCTAATTCTTTTTTATTTTGGTCTTTCATTTTTTTATCTTCCATCTGAAACACCAGATCACTATTTTAATTTTAACAAAAAAGTCAAAAGGATGCTGAAAGGGAATAGGCATATCATACAGGAAATAAATAGTAATGAAACTATGTATATTCAGTCTTCTCCAGTGAGAATCCATCCTCAAGAATAAAAATATGTTGATAGCTGAATCCAGAACAAACTCTTAGTGCACCTGAGGTAGCACGGTTTTCAAAGATAATTTTTCAAGCATATTTTCCTTGACTCAACTGAACCTTCAGTACTGAAATACAAGTGGATGACTAATCCTCCTTTCTAAAGGGTCACAAAAGTTTAGTCAAACTCACTGAATTCTCTGATGCATCCACATAGTCACTCCCTATCATTTTGCTACATGGAATGGTTAAATCCAGTATATATTTGCTTTCAATATTGCCATTTAAAGCTGTAGCAATGTTAAAATCCATGCAACCACACCTGAGCTGGCTGGTGATCATTTTTATTTGGTGATAAGGAATGTCCAGTCTTCATTTATTCAGAATGGAGGTTACTCCAGTAACTTAAATGGCATGCTTAAAAGACCAATTATACACTCTCTGCTTGAGCTCAGTTAGGAGTTTAAAATGGGTTTTTTCACTATTTTTCTCATCTGGAGAAGTCAAGCATAATATTACAGAGACTGAAAACCTGCCTATCAAAACTACATGGCTAAGTAAAAGGATACAAGATCGTTCTAATCCTATCCTACTAAAAGGATAAAAGATCCTTCTAGTGGAAGGTGTCCCTTCCCATGGCAGGGGGGTTTGAACTAGATGATCTTTTTAGTCCCTTCTAACCTAAACTGTTCTATGATTGTATAATGACACAGTTTTTCCATACAGTACATTGTTTGGCTTTAAAATTCTATGCTGTAGATAGTTTATTATCTAAACGTGAGTAAATAATTTTTATTTTTAAAAACAAACAAACAAAAAAACCAAAACCAACTGTTGCTTGAAAACACGATTTCCACTTGAACTGCTACTGCTGTAGAGACCATTATCTACATTTAATACCTCAAAAACATTCAGAAGGAAATCCTAGAAAGAAAAATCAGGAAGAGGACAGTATTTGAAAGGGAACAGCAGTACGTATAAGACAGTGAAATAGCAAGATATGAGTGCATTCAAAGACAACTTCTATTTCTTTTGACAAAATCAAATGTATGTGCATGGCAGCTTGCTAGCCTGTCACCAAAAGGCTCTGCAGGACAAGCTGTGAGTGTGGCACCCACTGCTACTCGAGGCTGCACTGAGCCTGCTCTCTGTGACTGCCATTCCATTACTGAAGGACAGACCAGTCTACTCCTCCTCATTTAATAAGCATTCTACTTTTTACCCTGCATTGGTGATGAGGTTAATTTTCAAATTTTATATATGGCCAGAAGTAAGTTATAGTTGGATTTCACATTACGTGATGATATGTGTCCATGACTCTATTATTCCTTAAAACCTCCAGTTTTGTTCCCACATATTGGTACCAATACTGTGATAAGGTATGCTCAAGAGGTGGGGAAGGAAAAAAAAAAAAAGAAGTGTTTTTATTTTTTTCTTTCTCCTGTTTACATACACATTTTTTTCCTCTTGGGGTGCTCCTAGTGCAAATAATGTACTTTATGCAGGTGACATATAGAGTTTCCTTACATTAAAAAAAAAATTAAATTTTACATTTTTTTTTCTCACTGTTCACAATTCATCAAACCACATAAGTCTTCATATGGCAAATCCATGAACCATTATAACTGCTCACAATAATAGAAGACATTTTGATTAGATACTGAATTGATATTTACTATCAATATTATGGTTCTGTACCTTGTCTGTAAAGCTTTTAATATATTTGTTTTGTTTAACATAACAAGTTGCAGTGATTTCACTGCCAGCACATAACGTAGATATGTACCTTAAATCACCACAACTAATGAAAGTGATTGGTATATGCTGCTTTTGTAATGTCTGCCAATATATGACCCAGATTCCAAAGAAATTTACGTACTTACTGGCATTTGTGAATCTGGATCCCTGTTCATAATTAATAAAAATAACAATATGAGCTGAATCTCTCTTTAAAAACAATTATTAAAAATTGGGTGTAGTACAGTGGATATGGAAAAAATAATAAGAGGCTTTTTTTGTGCTAAGTAATAGCTTATGAATGGCTTCAGAAAGCTTTTAGTTGGATTACATCACCTATTGTGCCCATTATTTAGCTACCTTTTTTTTTTTTTTTTTGTACTGATCATGTAGGGTTTAATTCTAACCTCAGATCTTCACTTCTCACTTTTATAAAAATAGTACAGCAAAGACAATGGCACCCAGTCTGAAAATATACAAAGGAAAAGGATGACCGGCAACCAGTCTACAAATAAGTAACACCAGCCTGAAGACAACAGGAAAAAACAACATTCAAGAGGTACCATCCTTCTGAACAAGCTAGAACAGTTTGGTTCTCACATATGAAAAGAGGAAATAATCCTTTGGATCACATGGGTTTTGACCCATGGAAACCCATATATAAATACCAGAGATATGCATTGGAGCTTTGGAAAGATGGTTTTGGCTTCCTGACTCAAGCCAGCTCAGTTTCAGGGACTAGAACCTGTGGCCATTGGGGCTAACAATGTGGTATGAAACTCATAGATATACCTAAGGCTTGACCAACACAGTTGGTCAGTACTTAATTCTTAGTTATTAACCTACTGATTGCCTGGTAGTTGAGAATGAATAAATTCTTTCTGAAATGTTGTAATTTGCCTTGTGTCTTGGATCCCCAGAATACACCTCTTATGAGGGCCCACAAATCCAAAAACTGGAACACCTTTACTTCATAGGTTTCCAGTAACAGATGAATAAAGTCCAGAAGGCAAAAGGAAAAGAACACAGCCTATTGGAGTCCTACACTGCAGATCTTTCCATCTTCCAAAATTAGCATCAGTTTCTGAATCTGAAAAATAGCGCTCCCAAAGATATCCCTGAATGAAAAATGCAAGGGAGTGTAAGAGAAAAGACATGGGAAAATATTATTTTTCCTTTCAACAGTTTGGTACAACAGTTTACTGAAAGGAATCTATGCTTTTACACGAAGGAGATTTAATAAAACATAGAAGTTGCATCTTTTTAAGAAGATTTCTGGTTAACATCACCTACTGCAGATGGCACTACTCTGCCCTTGCGATGCAATGATAAAACCAGTATCACCAGCACAACGATTTGAGTCATGGAATTCCTCAAACCTTAACTACCCTATGTAAACGAAAAGGCACCTCTGTATCAGGGCCACGCTCTTTGGCTTGCCTGGGTGAGGTTTCCAATGTCTGACCCTGAACAGTCTGCGGGGCTACATAGCATTTCTGCTAGGATTAACACAAAAGGGGACATTACATCTGATTTAGCACATTCTTCGCAGAATTACTGGACCTTTGGGAAGTAGTGAGGCAAGTGTCAGAAAATATATGGACCATGTACGGACATGATGTATGTAATATTGAGAGAAAGTAGGTTACACAATGGATGGTTTAAATACGGGTTTAAATAGTTCATGAAGTTTAACCTCAGCTGCTGCTATGCATGTTAATCAGATATTCAGCCTCTAATCCACATCAGCACTAATTAGAAGCCGTTATTTACTGTATAGTGTAGGCTTGCTTGGGCAAATGCCTGACATTAATTATCCTGTGAATGCTGAAATTTAAACAAAAAAATGTAAAATATGTATGAGTAATGCCGATTTTGTTTAATGTCACCGAGTGTTAAATCAGTGAGGACTATAATGAGCCTTTATTCAGAGATACTTACAAAATAAACAACTATTTTTCTGGAGTTCATTACTGTTTCCCCAATTTGCTTTTTAATCAAAGTTAGGAAACTTTTCATGCAAGTTAGAGGAAATTCATCTACTTTGCTTCTTAAATTATTTAAGCCCCAAAGAATGATAGACATTTTGATCAAATGTCACCTTCATATTTTAGTTTTTCCTGGAATGGAAACAAATTCTGTGCATATTTTGAAATATAAAGAGCTGTTTTAATAATTTTGTTGAGCACTGTGGGGATTCCACTTTAGAGCTCTTCTATATGGAGACAAACATTTAATAAGGCCTGTTTTGATGCAAAGGTAATGTTTTTAAACTAAAGGTAGCAGTTTTAGATTAAAAGAAGGTAGACTTAGACTAGATATAAGAAATTTTTTACCATAAGGGTGGTGAAACAGGTTGCCCAGAGAGGTAGTAAAAGATTCAGCCCTGGAAGCATACAAGGTCAGTTTGAATAAGCCTCTGAGCAACCTGATCTACAATCACAGAATCATAAATTGTTTAGGTTGGAAAAGACTTTTAAGATCATAAAGACCCACCATTAACCTAACAGTTCCAAGCCCACTACTAAACCATGTCCTTGAGCACCTCATCCACACATCTCTTACATACTTCCAGGGATGGTGATTTAACCCCTTCCCTGGACAGCCCCTTCCAATGCCTGACAACCCTTTCAGAAGAGAAATTTTTCCTAATATGCAATCTAAATCTTCCCTGGTGCATCTTGAGGCCATTTCCTCTCATCCTATTGCTTGCCTGTTACCTGGGAGGAGATCAACACCCACCTCCTTTCAGGTAGTTGTAGAGAGTGATAAGATTTCCCCTGAGTCTCCTCCAGGCTAAACAACCCCAGTTCCCTCAGCTGCTCCTCACAGGACTTGTGCTCCAGACCCTTCACCAGCTTCACTGCCCTTCTCTGGAAACACTCCAGCATCTCAATGTCTTTCTTGTAGAGAGGGCCCAAAACTGAATTGGCTTCAAGGATTCAAGGTACAGCTTCACCAGTGCTGAGTACAGGGGCACAATCATTTCCCAAAGATACTGGCCACACTATTTCTGTTACAAGACAAGATGGTATGTATTGTCCTTCTTGGACACCTGGGCACACTGGTGGTTCATATTCATCCCCAATACCACCAGGCCCTTTTCTACCAGGCAGCTTTCCAGCCACTCGTCTCCAAGCCTGTAGTGCTGCATGGTGTTTTTGTGATTCCAGTGCAGGACCCTGCACTTGGCCTTGCTGAACCTCAGATGGTTGGCCTTGACTCATTGATCCAGCCTGTCCAGGTGTCTCTGTAGAGCCTTCCTACCCTCAAGCAGACCAACACTCCTTCCCAACTTGGTGCTGTCTGCAAACTTACTGAGGGTGATCCTCTTGTCCAGATCATTGATAAAGATACTAAACAGAACTGGTCCCAGTACTGAGCCCTGGGAAACACCATTTGTGACTGGCTGGCAACTGAATTTAACTACATTCACCACTACTCTTTGGGCCTGGCCATCCATCCAGTTTTTTACCCAGCAAAGAGTACACCCATCCAAGCCATGAGCATCCAGTTTCTCCTGGAGAATGTTATGGAAACAGTGTCAAAGTCTTTACTAAAGATTAGGTAGACAACATCCACAGCCTTTCCCTCATCCACTAAGTAAGTTACCTTGTCATAGAAAGAGAACAGGTAGGTCAAGCAGGACCTGCCTTTCATAAACCCAAACTGACTGGGCCTGAACACCTGGTTGTCCGGTATCTGGCATGTAATGCACTCAAGACAATCTGCTCCATAACATTCCCCCACACCAAGGACAGACTGACAGGTCTGTAGTTCCCCAGAGCCTCCTTCTGGCCTATTTAATAAATGGGTGTCATGTTGCATAACCTCCAGTCAACTGGGACCTCCCTGGTTAGCCAGGACTGTTGACAGATGATGGAAAGTGGCTTAGTGAGCATTTCCACCAGCTCCTTCAGTACCCTTGGGTGGATCCCACACAGCCTCACAGGCCTGTGTGTGTCTAAGTGGCGTAGCAGTTTGCTAACCATTTCCCCTTGGATTATGGAGGCTTCATTCTGCTCCCCTTCCCTGTTTTCTAAATTAGGAAGCTGGGTACCCTACCCTGAAAATAACTTGTCTTGCTGCTAAAGACTGAGGCTAAGAAGGTATTAAGTACTTGAGCTTTTTCCTCATTCTTTGTCACTGTGTTTCATCTCTCATCCAGTAAAGACTTCTTAGCCCTCTTTTTGTTGTTAGTTTATTTATAGAAACATTTTATATTGTCTTTTATAGCATAGTTTTCTTGCTGCACAGTGGCTTCCAGCTACTCCTGTTTGTTGCCCATGCTGTGTACATTGGTGTAGATACACTTTATTTGAGCTGCTGTTCCTACCACTTTTGGGGGCAGTGGGGGTGAAGAGCCCTACATGACCATTTTCTATGGTGTTTCTGTGGTTTCTAACACATCAATATCCCTTGCATCTTTGATGCTACATGGATTTCCATCCCCGCCTACACTGAGATGGCAGACTGAAGGATCTCACTAGCACACTGTCCCTCAAAGATTAGCATGTCACCCCAAGGCTTATCTCTAGGCTACCTGGTTTTATCTCCTTCCCCCTTCAAATCTAGTTTAAAGCTCTTTCAATCAGACCTGTTAAATCCTGTGTAAAGAAAGATCCTTTTCCTCCTTTAAGACAGGTGTACCCTACCTGTTGCCAGCAGGACTGGTGTCATGCAAACCGACCCATGAACATAAACCCCAAAATTTGGCTGGTGACACCAGGCTTGCAATAGATATTGATCTGCTGGCTCTTTCTGCTTCTTTCCTCATCATTACCTAAAACTGGAACACCAGTTGTGTTCCTGAACCCTTAACCAGTCATCCCATGACCCTGAAGTCCTTGATTGCCCTCAGGCTTCTTGTTGCAACCTCATCACTGCCTACCTGAAATATCATTAATGGGTAGTAATCTGAGGGACATACCAGGGTAGGAAGTTTCTCTTCACATCTTTAACCCAGGCCCCTGGGAGGCAGCAGACGACTGAGAAGTGGGTCTGGTCTGCATGCTGGGCCTTCTGTTCCTTTCAGAAGGGAGTCTCCCATGAGAATGACATGTCTGTTTTTCTTTATGGAAGCAGTTTTGAATGAATATGTCAGGGCATAACCTCAGCAACACCTCCAAGCTAGAAGAACCAATGTCCTCATCATTGTTTAGTTCCACTGGCAGAGCCTCATATCTGTTGTGCAAGTGCACCCCAGAAGGTGGGGTAGTCACAGAGGAGACATGGAAGCTGCACCAGGCAGGAACTTGTCACCAAAATCACCACATTCAGCCAGATGAAGAGAGTACAGGAAATCCTCCATATCATGTGTCCTGTCTGTCCGTTGGACCTGTCCCAGGCAGGGTGAGGTAAGGAAGGTAGGGTGAGGTTCCAGTAGGCTCTCTCTCACATTCCCTGATTCTCCAGTACCATCACAGCAGGTCTCACTCTGCAGCTGGATACCTGGGTGGCAGCATGTTCTCACCAGAGCTCTGTCTGGGAAGCCTCATCAGTCATGGCAGGTGAAGAGCCTAGAGAGGTCATGGCTTTCTACTGGGTGGATACCATTGCTCCCTGCTAGAGCTAACAGAGGCTTACCCTTGCTGCATGCCCTTCCACATGAACTGCCACAAAATCTGTTTTTCCATGCCCTTGCTGACATGCCACACCCCGTTTCCTGCCCCTTCCTGGTTGCTGACACTCCCCCCAGGGGCTTCTTTTAGAGGTAGGGGACAGCCACTGCTGCTCCCGGCCCTGGCCAGGTCTCGCCAGCCACTGTGGTGCAAGCAGCAGGCTCCCAGTGGCTCTCCTAGCTTCACCTGAGGTTCCTCTAGTTCAGGAAACCCCTCCCCATGCATCATGTTAGAGCACCTTGCTGCGGATCCTGCTGACACAGGTTCTGCTTACATTGGAGACAGAGTGCTAGTTTCAGTTATAACACATTTAATTCTAGATGAAGATGTCCCTGCTCATTGCGCTGAGGTTGAACTAGATGACCTTTGAGCTTCCAGCCCAAACCTTTCTGTTTCTATACCACTGCAACAAACTGAATGCAAGACTCATCCTACAGAGAGTTCTGGTATAAGAGTCCAAGGTGAAACCTTCAGCAGGCTACACAGTCTGAAAACAGTTTGAAATCCCACAAATATCCTTTTGTTATCCTATCAAATTGACAAATGGGAGAAATAGGGACAAAGCTTATTGAGTCTCAAACATCCTCACTTCACTGAACTTTCATGTGCTGTAGTTCTAAATACATATTTAAAATAGAATCCATATTCAGTATTTTTCAGTTCTACTCAAAACAATATAAATCTGTGTAACAACAAATCAGAATTAATTTCTAGACTGCATAAAAATTATCTTAAATACAATAATTAAAAGAAAAAAAATTAGATGATATAAAGAATGTTTCAGTAGAAACATGATTGTTTCCTAGTTTAAAATTGTGTTTATGTGCTTTTAATTAGCTCAAATGAATGTACAATAAATTGAAAATATATCAGTAAAATTTAAGAAGTGTTTTGACTAATAGCTTGCTATTCATTCAAACAGCTGCTCTCCTATGTTTCTTGGTTCACTGACATTTTAGAAAAACTCTGCCTCAAGAGGTCTAGTAAAAAGTAACTGAGTTGGCTGCAAATAATTTAAAATACGTACATTTAAATGCACAGGAACCAAACCTTTTGCAATAACCTACCTTATTTTAATTAAGTCCTCCTTAAAAGGACTATAATTTTCATGATCAAAGCTCACCATTTTCAGGATGCAATAGTTCGTATGTGCTGCCTTGGCTAAAAAAATAATAGTGGGTATACTTCTACCTGGGTGGCTAGAAGAGTATATACTGCTCCAAACTCTTAAGAGTATCTTTCTCTACACAGCTAAGTATAATCTCAAGACCTCTTTAGTGTCCATGCGATTTAACATCCATGGAGAAAGCATGTTAAAGCTCATTCCACTCAAAGAAGTGGATCTTAGCAACATAAAGGAAAATAATTATTGTTTTCTAAATGGCAGGTAAATCTCATTCCAGAGGTTAAGATAGTTACTGTGATTAAATGGTCTTGGGGCCTAAGGGATGTGTCAGGAATGTGAAGGTCAGTTGCAGCTGCTGCAAAAGGTCCTGAGAAAAGTGAACAGGACAAATAAAAGTACAGCAGTTCTGGTCTTGAGGAATGCAAATTTAGTCTTGTCCAAGAATTCCTGGAAATATTCAAGACTCAAGTGGACAAGGCACTAAGTAACCTGATCTAATTTGATGCTGTATTAAGCTGCAGAGGTCCCTTCTAACCACAACTATTCCATGATTCTATGATTTTTCTTTTTTTTTTACATAATTATATTAGGTACTGCATGCTGCCTATAAAATAAATTGGGTTCCTAACTCCCACTTAGTGTGAACAAATTTCCTGGAGCAAGACCGTTAATGCATTATACAAAAAAGAATTTTTTAAATAAAAATTGTATTAAGGTTCCAGTTTCACCTGAATAATTGTTACAAGCCCCAGTCTTGGGGCTGGAATATTTCAGATTTATGATGATAGATGCAAGCCAAAGGTCTTCCTACATACCAAATGCCAGGCTACAAATAACCTTCCAAATTTTATATGGATAAATAATTGATATGACCATACTCAGTAAGTTAGCAAAAGAAAACAATTTTTCTAGGGCTGTTGTCAAATAGGTAGCTAATAAAGTGTGGCTAAGAAGAGGGAATAAAAATTCCTGAGAACTCCTAAGACAATTCTAAATATAAAGATGTATATGGGACCCTTTGGTTTCACATTCTATGTAAAAACAATTCCAAGACACTCAAAATACAAATCCTATTTACTAGCAGAACTAGTTTTAAAACTACATTTTTAGTTTTATTCCTCCTATGTGTGTGGCATTGGTCTGCCTCCAAGCTAAAAAACAGTAAACAAAATTAATGAATAATTAAAACAGATTTCTATCTTGTTGTAAATAAAAACAGTTTTTTGTTGACAGATCACACTTTGCACCAAATTTCCCCGACTAACTGCAGAATCCCACACACAAAGACGACAACTGGCAGGGACAGATGTACATATCACTCTGCCAGATTATGGACTTCAAAGTGAAATACGAAGATTGAACCAGAAAAATAAGGAACTGGTCAGTCACCTTCCTACAAGAGAGTAAGGTAAGTAGTTCAGAGCTACAGTATTTTTAAAAGATCTGTGCAGTCGTAAGTGAGGTCACGAGTGAACAGTGTTCAATTGCACATTGAAACATCCACTAAAAGATGCTGGGGAGATCTAGGATGAAGCTAGCAGGTGGCAGCTGCAGCACAAGCAGAAGGAAGCATTTCTTCACCCAGTATTTAGCAAAGCTGTGGAAACCTTTGCCAACAGAAGGCTGCAGATGCTAAAGCTGAGCTGAATTCAAGCATTTACTAAGCAAGGTCACAGAAGAGAAGTTCACTAAATGCTATTAAGCACTAAAAGCCATTGGTGGATCACAAAGTCCTTGAAATGCAACTGTTGGGGTCTGCAATGTTACGGGGGAAAACCAAATTGTGATGTTCGCTCTGTTGATATATTTTACCTTAATCATCTGCTTTTGGACACAGAATACTTAGCTCAACCACCTTTCTTTTTACCATAGGTCTTTTCTGTATTTATAAAGGACTTTTCTATATCTGTAAACTAAACCTACAGCTGTCCATAGGTTTTAGCTATTGGGACTGACATGTTTTTGGCATGGCATACCTTACTTCCATGTCCTCCAAATTACCCACTACGACTTCACATTTAGGCACCATATGCATTTTTTTCTATACATGTATTGCAGAACCCCAGGAAAATCCATCTTGAATACTGCATTCATATTGACAAACATCTACCCTGTCAGTACTTGTAGGTTTATCATATTTTTTTCCTAATTTATCAACAGCTTTCCAAGAAAAGAAGTTGAAAAAAAATTATTTTATTTTTGAGGATTTTAAACATCAATAGTTTTCAAATAGGCAATCAATTGAAACAAAGAATCACTGATAAATTTCCAATTACATACCATAGGATCTATTTTTACATTCTACGTTTATTCTGCTTAATGGAGCCAAGATTACTAAATATATGTGACTTAAGAACATATTCCTTTAAAAAAAATAAATCATAAGCTTAACTTATTAAATATGAAAACATGTAACAAGAAAACGGCTACTTGGAATCTGAGAATTCCCAAATCCATAATGTCAAACACACAGAAATTATAAATATGCATATTTGCATAATTCTTTGAAAATCTTTTGCTGTCCAGTAAACTGCTGTGCCAACCTCCTTCTTGACAGCAAGATTCTAAAACTTGACATATTAAGCAGTTTAAAATTATAAACTGGGAAAACTCTAACTTTTCTATGCAATGTATCCCACCCTGAAATTGCCTGAAATATGCTCTATCTGAATATCTGTTCTATTCAGTAATCATTCAGAGAGAAGGAGGCTACAAAAGATGTTTGTTTCATTCACTGTATGACTTCTAATGAATTAGTATTATCTGTTATGAGGTTTTAAAGACTATAATTATATATTCCAACTGTTTGTGCCAACACCTATTGAAGACAAACTTCCTCACAGCTACTAATTGGCAATATCAAAGTGCTTCTGAAGAAAGCAAACTCACCGCTTTTACACAAAAGCACTCTCATTCTCAAGAAAACATCTACATATCACAGTGTTCATCAATCAGTAGAAAAGAAATATATAGCTTGACAGCATTTTAATTTCTGTAAGAAAGAGCCCACCAACATGCAACAGCCAAACAAAAAAATGGAAGGAACCAAAGACAGTTTGTATAGTTTGGAAATACTGCAATTGACAAGATCTCCTGGGGGCAATGTGATACCTTTCTTACAGGTCAATCCACTAGCTTTATTAAGAGAGTTTACTTACAGGTATGGTGCTGCAACTTTATATTATGGGTATTTAATCAGCCTTTACTAGTATTAACATTTGCTAGTATTGTTCTAGCATCTAAAGACTTCAGTAAAACCATATTTTACTACACTCAGAACATGTGCACAAGAAGTAATGATCATTGTCCTGATGAGCCCAAAATGTAATTTCAAATAACATCTGAGATTCCCACTGCCTTGCTTTCTTTGATGAAAGCATATGTTCCTGAAGGCCAAGTTTTGGCTTTATGTTCCCATCAGCACTGAGAACTCTGTTTGCAACCAAGAGGCATACTGTGATGATGACGATGATTGCAAGTCAAATGCCTCAAGGATCCTATCTCAATAACTGCGGGAAATCAGAATGTTTCCTCTTAGAGGAGAACTCATTCCATTTGTAAGTCCCAAGCTTGTAGAAAATATCTGTTTATGAGTCACTTTTACAGTCAATCTGTAGCAATGTCTTTACATTATTTCATTCAGATCTGAAGACAACAGTCTCACCAATGTTCCTCTCATATTTTCTATGGAAACTCACATAACATGTAAAACTTTTCAACCCTGAAAAACGTTACACTTGTTTAACCACACAATTTCCTATGAAGGAAAAGTTGTACTTGCCTTTAGAATTAGACACCCTAACAAATGTTACTTTCCTGCTTAGTAGGCAAAATAAAGTCAAGTTTTTATACTAGTTTCAGTAGTAAAGGCCTATCATAAGCTTCTGTTTTGCCTCTACATTGATTCTGTCTTAAGTTGTCTCTGATATATTCCACACCTCACAGCTACTTCATCATGATCTAACAATGTAGTAGAAATTGAGATCACTGCACAGACATTAGATGTGGCTTACTTGCCTCTTTTTTTGTTTCAGAATTTAGTTTGAGTCTTTTGCTGTTTTTTTGACTGAAAAGTGGGTCCATACTCTTTTTATGGGATACAAGTGCTTAATAGAGATACAAAATACAGCCTGAAATGTTATTTTTTGTCTGAATGTTTTTCCAAATGTTGGTTAACTTCTTAGTAATGCTACTAAGAGAGGACAGTATTGTCCCATTCACCAGTTTACTGAGCATAGATTCAAAAAGCAATGATGGATTAAATAAAAATTTTAAATGCCTAAAAATTCCACAGCGGTTTCTTTACCTTAAATTCTCATTTTTATGGTTAGACATTAAAATGCAGATAATACCTGTTTATGCCTTATACTGCAGCATTAAGACCCACCAGGGTGTATTTTTGCAGAATACAAGTCTACACCTCAGATGTACTGAAAGACTTCTTGGATCATCAACACTTGCAATGTGCATTAAAGTACTACTAAAACACATCCCATATAGTTCTAATAACATTAAAATGTATCTACTTACAAGGAAAGTAGGTTAAACACACGCAAAACTACACTTCTATAACTAGAGCCAATTCCCATATCAACTGAAACTAGCATACTATCTTTTCAGGTAGAGTTTCATTTTATAAAGGGAAAGTGAAACCTCCCCTTCTCCCTATGTAGTGTTCTTCTGAAGCTAACACCTGACTCACTCTCACAATTTTTACTTAAGGATCATGATGGCCTTATAACTTTAACCCGTAACTTATATACCAAAGACTTTACAAGGCTGGGTATTTTAATACCATTTCTAGGTATCTAGTAGAGCTGAGTGTCTAAAAGGCGAGTGTGTGGTTCCCCAGCAGAGGACAAAATGGAAATGAAGCTGAGTTGTAGAGTCTACCTGCTGCAGATGCAAATGATTAAAAAACCCAACACTAATGTCCTCTTCCACCAGATGCCTGTCATAGCCCGGTCCCAGGAGCCAGACTTGAGCTGCCTAAGTACTTTGGCAACTCAAACTCATAACCCAGCAGCTCTGTTTTAGACAGCAGAATACAGAATGAAAAATTAAAAAAACCCCACGGTAGCTCTACAGATAAAGGAAATATATTTTTGGGTTACCATGAAAATTAGGAAGGGAGAGAGATGTGTATAAACAAACAAAACGATGGCATGCTGTAGCATTTTTCTAAAATCCTTGGAAATTTATTATTGCAAGTGTTTCTGGAAAATTTCATTTTAATATTTGTGAAATTTCTGACAATTTTTTTAATGCTCTGAATAGTATTTCTTCCCCTGTTCTCATTCATGACAGCAATTCATGAAGGAAACCTAGAGGTAACTAGATCTTTAAATTCACACCTTAAAATACTCAGCAAACTGAATTGATGAAAGTTTTTGAGTAAGTGATGGGAAGGCATTTTCTCTATTTTCTGGCTGAATCAAATATTGCTCATGATGGCAACAAAGTTTCTTAGAAATACATCTTAACATTGCTCTGCCCTCTCCTGTACACTGCAGTTGTTGTCAGATTGGCCTGTTTCAAACAACCTAAAAAGCTAACTAAACAGTAAACCTCTAACAATCTGTAAGCTTATCTTATTTTTAAAAAAGATATATGTCAGTTGACCAAGAAATGATACAGAATACAATGGCCTGATCTTTCTAAGTACAAGGTGGTGGTGTTGGTAAGTAGCACTACAGAGTTTGCAGCAGGTACAGAGTATTTGCATCAGCCTGCAGGATTTTTTTTTTTTTCTTAATTTGCACAGTTGCTGTCCCCTCTCCCCACTAGCCCTGTTCTGACAACAACAAAATTTTTGAGAATGGAAAAAAAAACAGTTCTGGCTGGTTACTTAGCACATCATGGCCTAGTGAACAAACCCAAGAGATGTAAGAAGAGAAAGTTTCAGGAAACACAGTATTGGAGTATTTTGTTTGTTTGTTTGTTTTGTTTGGGTGCTTTTTTTTTTAAGTTAAAGGCTTTTAATATTTCATTAAAAATACTATAGTGTGGCTTATACACATATACGTGAGGTAGTTTTTTGAGTGTTTTTTTCCTTCCATATACAACATTAAACTCATTCACTTGAAATCAACCATCTGGATTTCACTGACGCCGTCAGGCAAACTTCACATTTTTCAAAGGCCAAGTCAGTCAGTATAACACAGCTGTAGATTAATCATCTGCTAATTATGATTCAATCTAGAATGCAGAAAATGTAGCTGAAGTGTAGAGAAAATTTTATTTTGAAGTCTCTTTTCCCT
>NW_010224890.1:46596-54778 GCF_000690775.1 Eurypyga helias
GTCTTGGATTTCTTTTTGCAGGGAAGTAGAAAAAGCTGTTTGAAGGGTTTAAGCTTATTCATAATACAGATTCATGTGCCTCTGAGGTATTCAGATTGGACTGTGTCAGTTCTTAATATCTGAAAGGTCCTTAATGAAGCAAATACTCTGGAAACTGCTTTTGCAAAAACTATGTAGCCTGGATATAAGGACTCAGCTTTGCTAATTCAAATGTTAGAGTTCTTTCTTACTTTAATGGGCAAATCTCAATGGAAACATTTCCAAAAAAGTGGTATCAAAAGGATTTATTTTAATAAGACACATCATTCTCATTGGTACAGGTCATAGGTAATCAGTGAGTAAGCACACAACTGACACTATTTTCAGGGATTGCAGTAATGGTATAACTCAAAAAATTGTGCTGGAAATGCATTGGAGCCTCAGGCAAAATCCTTACTGAAAGCACTGTAATAATGAAAATGGGTTCAGGGTAAAAATTTTAGATGAAGACTTCTGGGAGGCCCATGGAAGGTCTGTCAGCAAAAGAACAGATCTTGCACTGCTTCATGCCACAGTGGTGAAGGCCTTTCCCCTAAAAGATCCCAGACAATTTCATTTGTCCATGTTGGAGCAGCCCATGGGAAGAAGATTGGCATGCTTCAGCCAACAGTCTTTTTTAAAGAACATTTAGAAAGATTCATGAAAATACAAATGAGACTGGAAGCACCATTAGCTTCCTGTAGCACTGGAAGATAGGCACAGGAGTCACGAGCCTTAGCTGGGATCTCAAAGCTGCAGCAGATGCTCCAGGCTTCTCTGAGTAAGGATGACTGTTGACATATAATACTTGCAAAAACCATTTTTTGTCTCTCTTTTTGGCACATTAATTATTTGAGCACATACTCAAATACTGTGAATTCTGGAGGATGAATAAAACAAAACCATCCACCTAGCAATTAGTAAATTTTAGATTTTTTCCCAAAGATTTTCTGTCTTTTTTGTCACAGAAAGGCTAGTTCCAAATGTTCAACTTAATGTTTTTTTATGGTAGTATCAAAATTCCTTGTCCTTACATATACACTCCAAGTATCAACTGAACAAGTTATTTGGGCTTATGAAATTATGTTTAATTGTCTAAGATGAAGAATCCTCTCTCTATATATATATTCTTATATAACAGGCAGTACATCAGTGATTATTAACTACAGCAATGAAGAATCCTCTGACCCAGACAACCAGGAATTAAAAAACAAAAAGAGTTTTCTCGTAACAATCTTTCCTACTTTAGAGCACTGAAAGCCTGAAGTCATAAGAATTCCAAATCTGTCTTAATCAGCTATTTGGTCAACATATGGAAACAAATGGAGGTTTATAGCAAAGTTAGCTTTTAGCGGACACACCCACTCCATATAGAATCAATACTATCAATTTCCGCACTACTTTGCACTAGTTTCAGTCACACAGATGACATGCTAAATACTGCCTCTTAATTTAAAAAAGTCTTTAATAACATGATATTAAAATATCCCAAACTAAACTGATGTTTCCACAATTTAACAGATGCATTTAAACCAATATTTTCAAAAATTGGAAAAGTAAATTGGTCCTGCAGTAATACTCTGCCTTCCAAGTTTCCACCTATAGAAACTGAAATGTCTGGATTATAATGAAAACTCTCTGTAAAAAATAATAATTACTGAATACTGCCTAGTGGAAGAGCTGCCATTATGTCAATTTTCTCTAATTCTAAGCTACCAAAAGCACCTTAAGAATGACTCCTTCCTTGGCAATAAAGAATACAAAAGAGACAATTTTGTGTGTCTGTATATATATCATCTGTGTGATATATATTACTATACTATTTATTGGCTTATATTATTGCATTACACACACATGTTATTTATTATATAAATGTAATTTAGTTTTATTTTTATAAGATTAATTTTACGGTATGTACCCAAATAGTTGGTGCTGTTGCTGACAGAAGAAATTCTGCTGACCACAAGATACATACTCATCACTGGGAAAACTAGTTAAAAGGCTCCAGCCTCTTGATTGATGAGAAACTAGTTAAAAACCCCAGCATGCTTACAGCACAACTGCTTCACTGGTATAATGACAAATTATTGTATGGTGCAGAAACTGTGCCTAGCACAAATAATGGATACAAAGAAGCACAAGCCCTAATTTCACAGGTATCCACAGAATAAAACCGGAAACAGAAGCGGTTGTTTCAACAAAAATGTACCTATCACAGTTGCTGTTAGTATCCCTCTGGAAGAATAGTTTTCTACACCAACACAAACCACATCTTTTCCAGGGAGGTAACTATTTTCTGTAGAATATTAAAACCTTAGGTTTGATGTCAGCAATTTCTTTGGCCATTATATATAACTAGACAGAATAAGTCATTGAATTTAATATGGTCAAACTTTGTGTGAACATATGACAATGTGGATGGAATGTATTTGAATATTTTAGTTGCATTTCAAGGTAAAAAAACAACCCAACAACCAAACACAACATTTTGATAGGATATAATGTCTAACTTCTTTTTTTTTTTTTTTTTTTTTTTTTACATTTAAGGCAGACATTCTATCCAGAAGTTCAGCGAAGGTGAAAGAGACTTCCAAGACGTTAATTATTTCAGGCTAGCAGCTTCTGTGCTTATCAGTTTTTTCCTGAGTGCAGTACTACAGATCAAAGTGTGTTGAGGAACAGAGACAGTGAATTAACTTGAGCATGACAAGCAGTACTGTATGCACGATAATAAGCTTAACTAATATCCTTCATTTAAAATGCAGAACACTGGAAGGAAAACACCCTGAAAGGCAATCAAAGCTATTCATATTTAATATTTCAAACAAAAGGTCTTAAGTGTTGCAGAGGTGACAAGATATTACAGAAAATGCCAGCATTTAGGCTTGTAAAATTATACAAAAATAAACCACTATTTTAGTTTTTCTGAAAAGACAATTACTTGTGAAACTATTCCACAAAAGAACTTTGCGCCTCTGCCAGAGACTAATGAACAAAACAGATACATTATTTGTGTATTTTCCAACAAGCACATGCTGAACCATGACTTCTTTTCAGTACAACAGATACTGTAAGTAAGCTCCAATACTTTATCCAACATCCATTAAGACACACAGTGAAAATGTCATCATCAGTGATCTCAGGTGCATCATTAACATGTCCTGTAGGTTTAACTCTCAGATCTGCCACAAATTTCCTTCCCTTATTTTGCACAGGGGCAAAGTAGGTTAAAAAAAAAAAAAAAAGGGGCAATAGAAAACCCGGTGTCAAACAACACTCATACAACAGGATATTTTATTCTATTCACATACTAAAAGTGATGTTTGCGAATAAGTCTCCAAATATTATGTACTAAATATGTTAACCTTAATAAAAATTTTTATGGCATGAGTTTTTTTTTTCTTGGACACCTAAAAGACAGCAACCTCTATGAATGAGTAATATCTAAATGTTTTCAGCTCTGTATACAGTGGCTGCATTCTTGTATTACTCACACACAAGGTAGTAAGAGGTTTCTTAGAGGATTAGATTCCACAACAGTAACTTGAGAATCTTTGCTGAACCAGATACAGTAATTTCTACTCAACATGCTAGACCCTTAAGTAAAGCAGAACCAAACAAAAAATCTCTTTGATATTTCACCAAGAATTTTCTTATACTAAATTCTGAATGGAAGGTAAACAAGACTATTTGAATTTACCATTCCCATAAAGACAAGATCCTTTAGAGAGCTATGGTTTAGCAACTTTTTGCTAAATGATTTTGCCTTTGAGAAGAACATAAAATCACTGCATATGAAATTCACAAACAATCAAATTATTCACATAGTGTAAACCATGAATAATCTAGCTCAAACATAATATTAAAATCCAACATAAAATAAAAGTAAATAATCTATTAAATTTTAGTCTTAATTTTAGCTTCCAGGTATTCTCCCAACCTAGTTTTCCAATATCATAGACTCATTTGACAAATGTGTATTTTTAATATAGCCAGCAAGGTCATATACCTAGGAAATAGAAATTTATTGTATTTACAAAATGGAAGACAGAAATGAGAAATATTTGGACATTAAAAAAGTATTTAGGAATCACAACATAGATGTGGTTCCTACATGGTGCTACAGCTAAATCAGTGAACATGATCCCTGACTTTATACATGGGTTGATATCGAGGAATATAGCAACTCCACTATATCTGCATTCCTTATTATAAAGACTATTATGGGACCACAACAGGCAGATTTATCAGAAGTGCTAAGTGAACTACTGTCTTTTCTCTTTCATTTCAGCTATATATTCCTGGATGTTTAGCTGAAGAGTTTTTAAACTCCACATCTGGATTGCAGCTGCATCCATCTTTAAGGCTCCAAATTCAATATCCCTTTCAGAAAAATTGTACTGTCAAATTGGAAAAGGCTCAGGGAAGTCCTATGGCAGTGACACATGTTGAAAAAACATCTGACAATGAGAGATGGAGATAATAAAGCTATTTAATTTATTCAATACAACCCAGATATTTTTTGATTCTGTTATTTGTATTATTATCTGCATTCAAAACCTGCAATATCAAAAAACAACAGAATACTGTCCTCAAGTGTATAAAGCACTAGAAATTTTTTTAAATATTTTTGAGGGAGGATAAACATGTTCAGCTGTACTTGCACAGCTGTATTTCTCTCAGTATGTGAAGCATTTCCACTGCTCTGAAAATGAAGTATTTCTGGTAATTCCTTTTAATTTTTATTTGCTTGTATCCAGAAGAATACCTTCAAGAGCAAAATATATGTATATTTATTTACAGAAAGCATCTGATTTAGTAACTCAACAGGTATCAGTGATCTTGCTGCTCTACCATCATGATTTTTTTCTTTAAGGTGCTTCCTACTAGTCTCTGCTGTACTTAATATTGTGAAACAATTTAAATTTTAAAATTTTTCATCCTAGTTATGTTCTCTTTCACTCTTTGGACAGCTTTCTTTACCCATTATACTTGTTGCATCTGCGCAATTCTTGGGATCAGAACGTAGGTATCCATTTTGGAAGAAGAGACTTGTATCTGCACTTTTAATCTCAATTAGGACATAAAATATGTGTCAGAGAGACAAAAAACATATTGTACGTGTAAATATCTTTCATATTTTTGAAATTTTTAAAATAGTGTTACTTTAGTGCCCCTTGTTGAACATGGAAAGAAGTAAGAATCAGTAAGAACATGAGAGCTGAATAAAGGAAGTGGCAGACTTTCTGCTGCTGCAGACATCTGTCCAATAAATAGCCTCCTTATCCATTAGATGATGCAATGTATCAATTTTGTGGTTGTCACATTGCATTTCCTACAGACCATTTCTGTGATGCAGGAAAGGGAGCAGAAAGTGAACCATTTATAAAAATTTCAGCTAGGACAATCTGTTAGTATCTTTTTTCCCTTACATTAACTAGTTTATTTTTCTAGGAAAAGTACAAATCTAACAGCTGAGAAAATGGAATAAAAGTAACAGAAAGACCAAGAGCTGTGCATTCTGCAGTAGAGAACAGTAATGGGATTCAGTGGCTTACACCAATTTCTGTCAACTTCTCTTCTTGGCATGGGCAATACTTACAGGAGACAACACATGCAGTACCTTTATATGAAAAGCCTCACATTATTTGGGAACATAAATAGTGACATAGTCACAGCCACTTTTATAATGGTAACATGAAAGCGACGTAAAATGCAGAAAATTACATGAAACACACAGAAAAACCATAACATCGCAGCACCACACAACGCAAAGCCTGTTATGCAACAAAATTGGTAGAATCTTTAAAAAGATGTTAATAACCTTCCTGCCTATACTTTTCAAATTTTGACTCCTCTATTTTATTCTGAAATGTATGCAACTGTGGGCCTATTTATTGAGAATACATAGTCTGGATCCATCCCTCCCATTACAGTATTTTAAATATGATTAAAAGTGCTTGCTCTAAATGGTCCTGAAGTAACAATTTTCCTGGATAAGATTACATTGGCAGTTTAAGAAAATAATCTTTTATAATGCAGATTTTAGCATAGGAATATTAAACGTTTTAGGCACACAAACCTGAGTCTCCTCCCCAGGCAAAGCCCACAAAACTGAGTGTAAGGCAGCCTTTGGATTTTTTCCTTCTTAATTGTTATGGTATCCTCACACTAAGATATTTTTTAAAAATTGTCCTGTTCCACATGAGCTGCTCTCCTAGGGCAGTCTAGAAGATTTTGTTTCATTCCATAATATATCAAGCTGAGTGGTCACTGTTATGCCCTGTACTGGTGGTGCTGGGAGCGAGCTGGTGGGAATCTTGCAGACGCTGGACCCAGAAGGTGTGTGGGGGAGGTCACCCTGGAGGTTCCAGCCGGCAGCACAGTTTTTTGCCAGCAGCAGCGAGTGATCTTTTTTTGGACCTCCTGTCCGGTGATTAGGGGAGAAGGAGCTCTTTTGTTATGCAGATTGATCTAGAAGTCAGGGTTTGAAAGGTTTTTTTCCTCTCCCTGCTCTCGTCTTCTTGGCTGATTGAGTAGGGTGGGGAGTTGGGGGGGGTGGGGTGTTCTCCCTAAGTTTTGTTTTTTCTTCTTTCTCAGGGTTTTTGGATTATTTTTCTGCCTTGCCTGGAACCTGGCTGTGTCTGTCCATGGGTGGTGAGATCGTGCATAATTTGTTCTATGTTTCTGTTCTTTTAATTACTTATTAGCAATAGCATTGTTAGTAACTCCATAAGTTTCATTTATATAATTAAATAGTTCTTATCTCAACTTCTACGAGACTCCCTTGTTTTCCTCCGACGTTCCTCACTGGGATTGGGGGGAGGTGGGTGGAGTGGTAGAGCGACTGGTGGTGCTTAACTGACAGACAGGGCTAAACCACAACAAAAATTTACCATTTTTCCTGCATGAGAATTTAAAATGTTGTCCACTAATATTCAGGACTGAAGTGGATAACTTCATTGGGAATTTTTTGCTGAACACAAACCTTGCAGTCAGTCAACATAATTATAATTACAAAATAATGAATGCCTTACAGACCTAGTCTATAGATACTTTGACATCAAAATCACTAAAAGTGGAACCTCAAACAGAATAGAGTATCTTTCAGATTTATACAAATAAAGTTCCTGACACTACAACATAGCATAAATAAATAAATAACTGACAATCACACTTGTTTGTATGTCACCATTTACTAGCTTGTGAAATCTTCAAATACAAAATGTATCAAATTTCTGTGATCTGAGTAGTAAAACAAAATAAATAATAAACAGATTCAGATAGCTTATGCTCAATTCTTTTATTCCTACATTTTCTTTCTTTTATGAGACAGTGGTTCCCACGTACCTAACTTCTGCTAACTGCAGGCTTGCCAGCTCACAGTTTCATAATGGGTAATTTCACTGAATTCATGTAAGCATAAGCAGACATGCCTGCAAGTTCAGTTCTCTGGTTATATGTTAAGATCACTGGGACAGGGGAAAGGAACTTTCCATGTTTCAGTTCAATGTGTCTTGCTTGGTACAATTCAGAGTATTATAATTTTTGAACAAGTTAGTGTGTGGCAATTTGTTGCTATCAGCAGAGAGATGTAAGATAGAGGTTTAGTTCAGTATTTAATAGCACCATATATTCACAACTTTGGCCAGGCAGCCTGGAAGAAGATCATGAACATGGAAGGATGGAGAGGGGAACTCAAGCATACTCCTTGAGAAGAAAATTCTCAAGGCAGAATTTTACATTCTTAATATATTTCATAGCTCTTGTCATGCTTCAAATCTTTGCAGTTTCCTATATTTCACATACTTTTGTACACAAAATTACATTCAGGAAAATTTATGGCAATGATTTAAGTATGTGGTGATTACAAATATATAATTTTATTTAAATCTGCCATTTAATTTTCTGAAGCATTTTCTTTTGATACTGTCAGAAACAATGAATAATTTTTCTCTGTTCATATTATCTGTACTTTGTTAGATTATTTAGACCTTGAAAATATTTCACTTCAGCTTCATTTTTTCATGGGAAGACTCCTAGACTAACTGTTTCTTTCTTGTACAGACTCTTGTATTGAATTCGCCCTGTAATTGTGGTCATCCTCATATAAAAATGTTAAACTACGTTTCCATGCACGTTTCTGTTTTAAGAAACATCTCTA
>NW_010224891.1:0-4009 GCF_000690775.1 Eurypyga helias
GCCTTCTCTTCTCCAGGCTGAATAGATAGTATTTAAAAGGTTCAAATGTGGTTATTAGTTAGGTATCCTCTTCAGGCTTTGCCTTAAATTCATTCTTGAACACATACTGACTAGTTAGTCTATAGAAAAGAACAGTTCACCTGTCTTTGTAGGGCTTTTGTTTGTTTGAAGGCATTGTGTAAACAACAATGTTTCATCTAGGCTGTAACACAGGTTAAACAGTCAAACAGGGTCAAAATTGCTTCAGCCAAAGCATCTGGCTATCATGCTTCTGCCCTGTCCACACTGCCTGGCCAAACCATTTAACTTGCCTGCCTTGCCTTGTGTGGCTTATGTGTGCGCAACTTTTACCTTTTGTACAGAAGATATTTAGTGCTTACAGTGGAGCGCTGGTACAAAGTGGATGACGACTCGAGCAAACTTAAGTTGTCTATCAGTGTACTGTTCTGGTAAGAGAAGCTTCTGTCCAGTGGAAGCTCTATTAAACTAGATGCTGCCCCAGTTGAAGGACTTCTTGGTAGGCGTCACAAACTATGGAATGAAGAAGGGAGACTATGATGTTTAAGTATAACTTGGAGAGATAAGGGGCACGCCAAAACAGATGTTCATGTTAAAAGATCAAAGTTAGCTGACGTGATAACTACAGGGAAGAAATGTGTACAAGTGGAGTTGGAGAAGAGTTTATTTTCTGACTAATTCGTTTCATCGAAGATGAAATAATGTAATGAAAATTGACATTTTGATACTATGTAAGGCATGTACAGCTTATTGCTTCAGCTGTAATTTTCCCATTTTGTGTTAAATTTAATGTATCTAGAATTTTGTATACATAAACAAGATTTATGATTTATTTAATTTTGGAATATCTTGCTATACTTGTTTATATTACAGACATGCATGGAAGTCCTGTTCTGCTACGTGCCATACGGAGACTCTTCCTGTGCTGCAGAGTTTATAATTCAATAAAAATGAGTATTTGAAGGGTGAGGAAGAGTGACTTCATAAAAATAAATATATATTATTTAATTTAAAGATTATGTCAGATACCTCCATCTGCTTTTTAACTTAGCCACTGTTGACATATTTCCAATAAAGTTAAGATCTGGTTTTGTATAGCTCAGGAAATCTGAGTTTCTAATAACTGCTTGAGAGTGAATAAAAGGGTGAAGAGATGTTTTGTGGTAGCAGCTGCATTTTTGGGCACAACATTCTCTTTTTTTGTACTGTTAATGGCATGTAGGGGTATTTGGACCAAATAGAATAAATATATCTGCTGCAATTTTCACAGATGAATGAATGAAATAAATTGCTTCAGATCACTATCAACTGATTCTAGGTGGGGTTTTTTTATATTTGCGGTATGTATGTGCGATGGATGAATGCACGGACTCTGATAGAGGGTGAATCAGAGACCTTTAATTGCTCCAACACACTTGCTTATATACACTTCACACAGATACACGCACCATAAACAAAAGTCTAATTGGTTAGTATATGCTGTCCACACGCCTTGCTAATTAGTATGATTGGTTACTACTTATCTATTATACGCTGTCCACGCGCCCTGCTAATTAATATGATTGGTTACTTCTGCTAACTTCCTTGCTTACTTTCAGGAGGTCAGGTTCTCATGCATGCTTTACGCTACATCGACTTTTTTTTTTTTCTTCTTTCTCTTTATCTTGTTTTACTTGCTTCAGAGATACAGGCTCATACCTTGAAGGTCAAACCCTGAGAAATCATCGAAACCTGTGTCTCTCAATCCTCCTACATGTACGTACGTGTTTTTCTTTACATCTGAAATTTTGGGCTCAGATTTCACAGAATCACAGAGTGCTAGGGGTTGGAAGGGACCTTCGGTGTTCATGTAGTCCAAGTCATCCAGGTGGGCTTTGAATATTTCCAGAGAAGGACACTACACAACCTCTCTGGGCAGCCCATTTTGGCACCCTCAGAGTAAAGAAGGTTGTCCTCATGTTGAGATGGAATTTCCTGCGTTCAGGTTTATGCCCATTGCCCCTTGTCTTGTCACTGGGTAACACTGAAAAGAGTGACACCATCCTCTTGACACCCACACTTTAGATATAAGTGATTGATAAGATCCCCTCTCAGTCTTCTCCAGGCTAAAGAGACACAGCTCTCAGCCGCTCCTCATGAGAGAGGTGCTCTATTCCCTTGATCATCTTAATAGCCCTCTGCTGGAGTCTCTCCAGTAGTTCCCTATCTTGAACCGGGGAGCCCAAAACTGGATGAAGCACTCCAGATGTGGCCTTACTAGGGCAGAGTAGAGGGGGAGAATGACCTCCCTCGACCTGCTGGCCATGCTCTATTTAATGCCCCCCAGGATACCATTGGGTGCCTTGGCCACAAGAATTTCACTCATTTTACCTCAAAACTTTCATGTAGCTGCTTTAAAGTACATGATTATGATAATACATTGTCCTCACTTAGACTACTGTGGAAGTAGGTCATTGGATGGCAGTTCTTTATCAGAGTACAATATAATTGTCTTCAGGAAGGTCGAGAATTAAATTCCTTCATTTTGGGGGAGTAAGTGAAAAAGTTTTAATATAGTGATTAATTTTCTGGTGGAAACTGATGCTAGAGATGTTCAAAGAAAATATCGGTTAACCAAGAACTATTAGTTTCTCTTATAGTTTAACACCTTTACTGAATTTGTGGTGATAATTACTGGAGCCGTTTATCCCATTTTACTTCTGTTTTCCAGTTTATGGCCACTTCCCCTAGTCCTGCCACTGGACACCCCTGAGAAAAGCCTGGGCCCATCCTCCTGACACCCACCCTTTAGATATTGATAAGCACTGATAAGATCCCCCCTCAGCCTCCTCTTCTCCAAGCTAAACAGACCCAGCTCTCTCAGCCTTTCCTCATATGGAAGGTGCTCCAGGCCCTTCACCATCTTAGTGGCCCTGCGCGGGTCCCTCTCCAGTAGCTCCTTGTCCTCCTTGAACTGAGGAGCCCAGAACTGGACACAGTACTCCAGGTGAGGCCTCACCAGCACAGGGTAGAGGGGGAGGATAACTCCCCTCGACCTGCTGGCCATGCTCTTCTTAATGCATCCCAGGATGCCACTGGCCTTCTTGGCTGCGAGGGCACACTGTTGGCTCATGGTCATCCTGTTGTCCACTAGGACTCCAAGGTCCTTTTCCCCAGAGCTGCCCTCCAACAGATCTGCCCCTAACCTGTACTGATCCATGGGGTTCTTCCTCCCCAGATGCAGGACTTGACACTTGCCCTTACTGAGCTGCATTCTACTTCTCCCCACCCAGCTCTCCAGCCTGTCTAGGTCTACGCTGGATGGCAGCACAGCCTTCTGGCATGGCAGCCACTCCTCCCTGTTTGGTATTGTCAGCTAACTTGACATTCCATCCATTCGTCCAGGTCATTGATGAATATATCAAATAAGGCTGGACCCAGCACTGACCCCTGGGGGGACAGCACTAGCCACAGGCCTCCAATTAGACTCTGCCCCATTGACCACAACTCTGAGCTCTTCTTCAGCCAGAATTTATTGCACATCAGATGACTGCTGTGCTGGTTACTTCCTAAAAAATTGACACATTCTATGTTATGTGAAATATATAGTTGGTAATGATTTTGTCATGTAATTGTCTATGGCTGTAGTCCTTCTAATTTGAGAAAATTCATACTTTTTGAATAAAGACTATTTTCTTGCAGACAAAATGGTAGTTACGGTACATGTAGAAGTAAGTGTTCATTGAAGAAAATTGTGCATGTATGAAAAGGCTCTGTAATATGAGATAAAACCACTGCTCCCTTTCCCATTGAAGTGGCAAAAATAAAAAAAGCTTTAAGTTCTTGATATTTATGCTGGGCATATTAGCAATATGTTTTTTAAATTAAACCAACTATGGAGCTTAAGAAGAAAAAGAAAAATACATCACAGAGCTACCAAATTACCAATGTGTGCTAAACCAAACTGTCATGTACAATGTTGCTCTTAGTAGTGTGCTGGATTCAGCCAGGA
>NW_010224892.1:0-6137 GCF_000690775.1 Eurypyga helias
GGTACAAATTGAAAACAGGGAGGAAAACACTGCAGTTTATTGTGGAGGAATTTATAAAACATACATGCAAGGAAAGTTCTCTTAAAGTCTTGCTGAGTTGTTTGCAGAAAACCGTTTGTAGGTTAAAAGCTTTCTGCATTCTCATGAAGCCGTTCTTCAGAGCGCACTCTCAGTATGTGGTTGGTGCCAGGATGGTTCAAACACCTCAGAAACTCTCCAGAAGTACGGAGTAGAGCAGTTTTGTCTTTTGCTGAGCATGGGAGGAATGAAGGCATGTAAATGTGAGAAAAGGCAGCAACTGCTTGCTTTGTTTTTGTGCTTTTGGCTGTTGTAATTTGGGGAAGTAGCCTCTAATAACTAGTACATATGTTGGAATGAAACAGAAGTAGTGAGAACAACAAAAGCCCAATTATTTCTGAAATGAAGCATGATTAGCTTAGAACAGAAGCCTATAGATTGTAGCTAGCTGTAAGAACAGAAGACTGGATACAACCTTGAAGGTCTGTGTCTTCTAGTTCCCCCCAGACTGATCCTGTGAGAAGCTGAGAGCTCTGGAGACTTACAAATACTATGCAGCCATGAAGGGTTAATTTAAAAGCTCTGGCACTAATTACTTTGTTCAGATAGCGTGCCTTCATTTCTGTTACTTCCTCTTCTCCAAGGGTTTGTTAGTTCCAGACTTTCAAGATGTCACATGTTGAGTAAATATGAGCCCAAATCCAAGAGGACAGCCACGTGCTGCAAGCACAGAGCATGTGTTTCCTTGGCATCAAAACCAATGGGACAAGTTAATTCCACTGGAGGGCAGAACACAGTGTTTTCCCGTATCAGGACCTCAAATAGTAAATTAGTGTTTTTAAAAAAGCCTTAAGACAATAGAATTGTCTCAGCTTCACGATCTTTTCTTCTTAATTCCTTTAAAATTCCTTCCCCTCTCCAAAAAAGAAGGATGTATCAATTCTGCTAGGGTATCCATTGAATGCCACCAGTTTTTCGGAGCCATTCTGGAGCCACTCCAGCTTTTTGAGACCAAGAAAGCTCTCAGGGGTATGTTGCAATTCTGTATTTTAGAGAGGTGAACAGAGGGTCAGCAGTCCTTGTCGTAAATCTATCGCTCTAATCTGACCAATTGTCCTTGCCCTCTAAGAAGAGGTCCCTTGCTATAAGAATGCAGCAGCTCAACCCTGTCTCATTGACAGATCATGTTTTCTCCTTCTACCTTATTGCACAGTCTGGAAGTCCAAGATATTTTGGTACTCTAGTTCAACACAAATTATCTTTTCTATTGTTGTGAAACTTCACTGGTTTTACCTGTACTTCATGCCTTGATGTCCACAGATCCCTCCTCCAGCGCTGCCTTCATCACCTCTAGTTCCACACCTGCTAGATCGTGTGTTCAGCACGTCTGGTCAAACAAATACGTCCTGAAAGTTGTGCACGGGAGCAAAAACGCAGCACTGCAGTTTACTGGAAGACAGCTGATGGAGAAGCCAGTGTCAAATCCAACCTATGAAGAGCCGCAGAAGCCATAGGACAAACAGCAGCCATCTCTCCAATGTGTAGGTGTCGTTAGGAGGTAGGTTGCTATCGAAAATCTCTGGTAGAGAACTTCCCTTATTCGAGACAATGCAGGCTGAAGCACGCAGCTGTTGGAAATGGAATCATAGAATCACAGAATGGTTGGGGTCGGAAGGGACCTTAAAGATCATCCAGTTCCAATCCCCCTGCCATGGGCAGGGACACCTTCCACTAGACCAGGTTGCTCAAAGCCTCATCCAGCCTGGCCTTGAAGACATCAAGGGATGAGGCATCTACAAGTTCTTATTTAAATGCCTTAAATAAGGCATTTATGGCTGAATTTGTGGAATCACCTGCCACAGGATATCAGACTGACTCTTGGTCTAAGCTGGACCATGTTGTACAGCACTATACATTTCCGTTATGGACGTATCATTTAAAAAATACTTTGCAGTCAGCTACATGGGAAAAAAATGGAAAAGTCACTCAAGTCTGCTACAGACGGGGACACTGGTGGACAAATTTTCACGGGAAGTGCTAAAAGAGAGTGCACTAGCAGTGTTACAAAGAAAAGCAAGCAGTGGATCAAGTAGACTTAGGAGAAAGGTAGCCCCTACCCTTACTTAACGTAGAAGCACATAGGTCAGTCTGTATGACTTCATGCTTTTAGACATATCTGGGTCACAGTGGGCTTAACAGAGTATCGCTCCCATTAGGAATGGTGTTACAGATGTGCCCAGGAACCCCAAGAATGATCCCATGGCCTGTTTTGGAGAGCGCTGTACAAGCATTCAGGAAGATGGAGTCTTACCTGGAGGAGATTATTGTAATTAAAGCGTGATGCAAGTATTGGGTGTGTCAAACAACTGGAAAATGGAGCACAGCAGTGATAGGAAAGTGTAGGTGGATAAACTGGTTATGATGTACAGCTAGCATAAATAAACATAACAAAGTACAGCAGCGGGAGCAAGAGGAGGAATATTTAACACTGATTAAGCGGAACGACCGACTCATATGTTGGTCACCTCAGGACAGGGTTGCATCTCATTTCTGTGGCGCTAAATAGTAACACCCTAATAAACAGTCTCTAACGTGAAATGCTGCAAGGCCCAGGGTCACCTTGGCGTCTGTGTTGATGCACAGCCAAGGAGGTTTATGAGTGGGTGAGCAGAGAGACATGATCTGCATTGACTTCCATCCATGGTAGTACGCAGGCTTATGTCTCCATTATGCTTTGCTACACCAGTGGGGTGGGGGGAACCACCCAGTCTGCAAACTCCTGGAAACCCCAGTGAAGGTGAGCTGGCTCAGCTTCAGCCCAGCTACCCCTGCAGTACAGGCTTTAGGGTCAGAACCGCCAGCAGAAAAAGGGGCAAAACTGGATGTTACATCTACTCTGTAAGCAAGAGGTGTGCTCGCTGATTTATATAAGCATTCCTGAACCAGCTTTAGATGTTACAGGGCAGTCTGTACAAACCTGCCTGAGCACTGGGCTAACGGCTCTGAGGAAACAACCATAGTGCTGCTGTCGGTAACTCCTTCCGAGCTGCTCAACTGTCTTTACGTGTACTTCCACCTCCCTTCCGATCCCAGCGCGGGCACAACCAGCTCCACAACTTCCGCATGAAGGAGTACAGCCACCACCTCTGGAAAGCGCAACTTCTGCATGAAGTACAGCCACCACCTCTGGAAAGCGAAAGGAAACACTCAGTGGCACCTTGATTCAAGCATGAGACTCGATGCACAGCCACCCGCACGCTCTTGTCACCTACAGGTCAGCTTTGGGCAACCGGAGGCCTCCTGGAATGAGCATTAGAGGGCAGCAACTCCATCAGAACGCTGTTTGAGGCTACAAGCAGTTAACTTTGGACCTTTGGGTCCAAAAGCCAGTGTGAAGGCACCCACACAGATTTGTGAGTGGAGAAATTATTGACCAGATGGGAATACTCTGAACTCTGGCCCCACATTTCTCCCTCAGTCCTAAAGAGCTTGCGTTTGCCAACCTTCGTGCTGTGATACACATCTCTCTTGTTTAGTCTGAGAAAACTGCAGAAACTCTTGTATCCTCATGTATTTTGCAAATCATTTGAACATACATAGCCTTTCATTCCCCAGTGTGTAAAAGGTCGTGCAAGACCCTTTTAACTACAGATTTCTAAAAGCCTTGGCAGATTCGATCTAAGCTGGCTCCTTCAGAAAGCTGACGCAAGTTCTTTGTTTTCCAGTCATCTGCAGGCTCACTAAACATCACTTACCTTCGCTTTGGCAGACCCGGTACAGATATGTTTTCACATCTTCCTTGCTGTAAACACGGACCAAAAATTTGCCCCTCCCCCCTTTGCATTTGGAAATACTTTGTGTACGTGGTCTGGCTGGCAGAGTTAATTTTCTTTGTAGCAGCCTGTATAGTGCCGTGCTTTGGATTTGTGACTAAAACACTGTTGACAACACCAACGTTTTACCTGTTGCTGAAGAGTGAACATGAGTCGGCCGTGTGCGCTGGCAGCCCAGACAGCCACCCCCATCCTGGGCTGTATCCAGAGAAGTGTGGCCAGCAGGTCGAGGGAGGGGATTCTGCCCCTCTACTCTGCTCTGGTGAGACCCCACCTGGCGTGCTGCGTCCAGCTGTGGAGCCCCCAACATCAGAAGGATATTGACCACTTGGAGCGAGTCCAGAGGAGGCCACGAAGATGCTCCGAGGGCTGGAGCCCCTCTGCTATGGGGACAGGCTGAGAGAGTTGGGCTTGTTCAGCCTGGAGAAGAGAAGGCTCCGGGGAGACCTTATAGCACCTTCCAGTACCTGAAGGGGCTACAAGGAAGCTGGGGGGGACTTTTTACAAGGACCTGTAGTGACAGGACAAGGGGTAATGGGTTTAAATTGAAAGTGGGGAGGTTTAGCTTAGATATCAGGAAGAAGTTCTTCCCGGAGAGGGTGGTGAGGCACTGGCACAGGTTGCCCAGAGAAGCTGTGGATGCCCCATCCCTGGAAGTGTTCAAGGCCAGGCTGGATGAGGCTTGGAGCAACCTGGTCTAGTGGAAGGTGTCCCTGCCCATGGCAGGGGGGTTGGAACTGGATGGTCTTTAAGGTCCCTTCCAGCCCAAACCGTTCTGTGATTCTGTTTGCTCAGCATCAAGGCCTTTTCATTTTCCCACCCTGCCCCCTAACACTTTACTTCTTTACTAAACTGCCTGTATATGAACCCACAAGTTTTTCTTGACTTTGCCCTTCCGAATCTCTCCCCCAACCCCTGCTAGAAGGGAGTGACAGAGGGACTGAGTGGGGGCTTATCCACCAGCTGGTGTCGACCCACCAGAGTCCTTTCTGGTGTCCCGTGGGACAAAAGAGCTGTGAGGCAACACCACCTGATCAGAGCATGCTGGGTGGAACTTACAGCTGTTGAGCTGGTGGTTGGCAGGGTCCTGTGCTTGCTTGCCTTACTGTGTGTTATTCTGGTGCTTGTCAGAGGCTGGCTGGGACTTTTGCTGTTTATCATAGCACTTATCATCTCACCCGGCCGTGCCAGGGAACATTTTGTTAGCAGCGAGGGCCGCATGCCTGGGCTGGCACAGGGCCCGGGCCCTGCCGCCGTCCCCGTGCTGCTGTACTGGACATACTGGAACACCAGTGCCATGGGGTTAATTTTGATGGTGGCAGCCCTCAGGGTGCTGTGTCTTGGATGTGTGACTAAAAGAGCGTTGGTAATAAATGGGTGTTTTAGCTGTTACTGAGCAGTGTTTGCACAGCGTCAAGGCCTTTTCCTTTTCTGCTCTCTGCACTGCCAGTGAGCAGGCTGAGGGTGGCAGAGAGGTTGGGGAAGGGACACAACCAGTATGGCTGACCCCAGCTGACCAAAGCCCTTGCCATCAGCAAGCAGAAGTAGATTTTCCAGCTGTAAAATTGATGCAGATGCATTGAGTTATGCTCCTGCAATCAATTTTGCATTTGTCTAACTTTACATAGAATCATACACACAGATAAAGAACTAATTACTTATTTAGAACCTATTAAGATCATGCCCTAAACTGTTTTGCACTTATCGCACAAAATCCTGGTTCTGCTCAAGTTTGCAAGCATTTATCTGTTTTCTAAGGTAAAACCTGACTCCAAAGTTTACATTTTTTCTTGTAGTGAAGATGGCTTGTATTGCAATTTGATGGCTGTGTCCAACTAAACCAAATTAAGCGCCATTACAAAATATTAAGAAATGGCTCTTTTAAGATGAAGCAATTATTTATACAGTTTCATCATTTTAATCCTAATTAGCACTGGAAATTCCCACCGAGCTGAAAATTTTACTTTTGTGATGCAAAATTCCACTAATTGTTGCTAAAGAGGTACTACTGTCAAGGCAAATATACGAAATAAAATGTTGAAGTTTTTCATGCTACAATATTATCTTTATTCTCCAGTAAAAAATGACAACAGTTTGTGACACAGTAAAAAAAAAAAAAAAAAAAAAGAAAATAGTTGTTTACTTGTTATACTTTTTTCACTCCCATTCTACACCTTCATTTTGAAATGCATGGCCTGCAAGAAACAAGAACTGAAAAACTACTGCAATAAACTCGGATAACCCCATATGAAGTTCAAAGACAAACTACTTTGAAAAATCCATCCT
>NW_010224892.1:6163-27126 GCF_000690775.1 Eurypyga helias
GGAAGTTCTGCAATTAAAGCAGGATTTACAGGATAGAAGCCAAAGGCTACTGAAAGCTGAGCTAAAACTCTACTGGAATAAGGAGTTTATGGACTGTGTATGTTTTCACTACACGCAGTCATCCTGGGAAAAATCCATGTATGCTCTATGCGCAAGAGTGTTCCATGAGTGAACATAGTCAGAACTAAATGGTGAAGATGATGCAGATGTTTCTACTACCCAGTTTCACTCAACCCTCCTCTGCCACCACGAGGCTGTATTCTCCCTGAACAGCTACAGTTCTGCATACCTTCCTGTTTGAGCGCGCTCCCCCTTCCCCATGGTGTAAAAATTGTGACTGAATGTTGGGAGTTCTGGATTCTCACTTTGGTCCTATCGTTGCTGTTCCATGACTTGCCATAACCAGGTTAAATCATTTCCCTTCTCATTTCTGGGAAAGAAACACATTGCTGGCTCCCCCTGCCAGGGTGCCAAAGATGAATTCTGTGGAACCCACAGCACTTCAGGCGTGCTCGGTGCCTAAGAACGGAATTGGTAACGTGCACGCCTCAAGGCTGGGATGCGATCTACCTTTGTCACAGCGCACCCGACGTGGAGGCCAGCCACCCCTACAAACGTTTCTTACCAGGCCATTGCTGGAATGCAGGACCACAGCTCCGTATCTGCACTGGGTTTCCCTCTCTCAGCCCTATGCATGGAGAACATCCACCTGCCGTAGCTTTCTATTCCTCCTCTCTGCTGCAGAAGCATTACAAAATGGAGATCATCAGGGCTCAGGATTAAGGCTAGAGTCTCCATCCCTAGGGCTTCAGAACTTCAAATTAAGTAAAAAGGAAGACAGAGTACTGGTTAGAAAAGAAGCGATAATACAAATCAGAAGGGACTGCTGTTTCTTCCCAGAGAAAAGAAGCTGTTTTCTAAAATGTGTATGTGTAGGAATGAGACATCTGCCAGAGAAATCTCCCTCAATTCTTGCTGGCAAAACTGTAAGCCCTTTGAGGACTACTGGGTATGATTGTTTTAAGGGTTTTAAAAAAAACTCTTGCTCTGCATGACAATCGCTGACATGTTAAGAGTCAGTCCTTCTCACAGCCAGACCCCCACCGAAATCACAGCCGTAGAGTTCCACCCGAAGGGCAATGCCATGATACCACGTTCTTGGAACAATGCGGATAAACCTGGACAGGATGGGTGGATTAAAGAAATGCTTGACGTGCCCACTGCTGTTTTCATTACCCATGAAGACCTGCAAATACACAAACACATAATCAGTTAAAAGGCAACACTTGGACAAAACTGCTTTTTCTTTTTAAAGTGGTTCCAAGCTGTTGCACCAGTCATCCAGGGTAGGTGGACTGGCTCATTTCTGATTTTCCGTAAGACCACATCCAGCCTCTTCCTAAAACGTTGGGTCAAAGCTAGTTCAGGCCAGCAGTAATTGAGGCTGAATAAACGAAACAGCTTCTGTTTCCATCTACAGCATGAAATTTGCCATTTTAATTTCGAGGGACTAAAAAAAAAAAAAACACCACCCACAAACCCCAAACTTCCCTTACTTTACCTCTGTTAAAAGCTCTTGTGGCAATATGGGTTGGTGATGTGGGCAACAATATAAAGTACTGTGACTGCTCTGTGGGTACCTGGAGCTCCCCAGCTCTGTTACAGCAAAACTGCTCACTAATACAGAACCATGGAATCATTTGGGTTGGAAGGGACCTTAAAGACCATCCAGTTCCAACCCCCCTGCCATGGGCAGGGACACCTTCCACTAGACCAGGTTGCTCAAAGCCTCATCCTGCCTGGCCTTGAACACTTCCAGGGATGGGGCATCCACAGCTTCTCTGGGCAACCTGTTCCAGTGCCTCACCACCCTCTCCGGGAAGGATTTCTTCCTGATATATGAAGTTCACTTATAAAAATCAAGACAGAAATAAAAAAAAAAAGCCAAAAAGGGGCCCTGGGAAATCCATTGTTCATTCGAACTGAATGTCCTCATGCATTCAAATTAAATGTCCTCCTTCACAAACAGTGTCAGCTCCTTTTATCACAATGTTGACTGCATTTTCTACAGATTTGGAATACTTTCCTTTTATTACTGTTAACTACTACGATCAAAATCAGATGGCTGTTATGACATTATCTGTAATAATCTCAGCTCCCTGTGATTTTAAAATCCTGTGAGAATATCTCTTTGGCTGGGTTTTCTGCCTCTGGGCCTTGACTGTGCACAGCATCTAAAACCAAGCAATGATACAATTGCCTGAGCTGAGGATGATACCTTTGCCACTGAGCTTGAACCGTCTGTATAGGATTTCCACTCTGAGCCTTGGTCACTGTACTGGATAACATAGGTTTTCACAAAGTTTTCAGCAGTTACGGACTTCACCCCCTGGGTAGCAATAGCAGTTATCTTCTTAATTGTGAGGAGATCAATTTGCAGCCACTGTTGGTTGTTGTTCAACTGCAATTGATAAAAAGGGCGGTTAGCAAATATTTCTATGTCTTTGCTTGCTTAAGTGAAAATTCCTTTTTAAAGGTAGTTAAAACTACATCAAAAGGCATCAAAACTGTATCAAAGAAGCACAGAAGAGTAAAGCTGAGGCAAAAGTGACAAGCGTCCTTGGTAGTCCATACAGTTAACTTCTCTGCTGCAGATAGAGTGTTCGGTATATTAATATTTCCACATTAATTTCCAATACATCATGAAAAAGAGCACTGATTTACCTCCAGTATTAAAATGCAATACCTAACATTAATACCACATGCTTACACAAACAGTAGCTTCCAGCCAATCTCAAGGTGCTTTGTAAAGAAATGCAGCTCTTTTTTTGAAGGCACGGAAGCTGACACGCCACACTGAAGGTCACCCAGCCCCATTATTCATTAAGCTGCACTGCCTATAAACCAACCCAGAAAGGGTTTCTTGAACCCCTTGGAGTGGAATATTCAACTGGTATTCATCTCCTGAAATTAAAAGGGCTTCTTCTGCAGGAAGTGTTGCAGGCTCTGGCCCAGAGGACACCAATCCATCTCTCAAAACAAGATTGCACTGATGTTGCCAGAAGCTCAACAGGTTTCTACTGGAAGAGTTGACCAAGCTTCTTCCCAAAGGATGGCTAAAGAGCTGTGAAGTTACGTTATCACGCTTGGCACTGACACAGCATGCAGGAAGCGCCAAGGCACGCAGGCAGCACAGATTTATGAACTGTAGCTGCCTTGCCCCGTCATCCCTATTTTTCACTTGTTACCTTGGCCCGCCAGGCATTTATCTTTCCTTTCTGATTGAGACGAGCAAGCGAAGGGTCCCACGTGTTAAACCAGGATGTCTTAACAGACGAGGCTGTTATCTGGGTATTCTTGATCTCTCCGTTTTCCATTCCAAGCGGCAAAGAGCAACCTGTTAAGCAAAGCACCATGTTATCCCCAGTTCATCCGAGTAGCCACACCTGAAGCAACAACATTGGAATTGAGAACACCAACAATTTTAACTTCATTTAACATATTAGGTAAACAATTTGCCAGAAAAGAAGCACCAGCACACAATTTATTCTTACCATCTACTTCGCAGCCCAGAAGCTCCATGCGAAGAGTAGGCCTGTTGTAGGCCTCAGTTGGGTAGACTCTGATGTACCTAGCAATAATAGGGGGATCAATGATGTTCTCTTTTATCCCATAGGCATCGGAATTACCTTCAAAAATCTAATAAAGAAAAAAAGAAGAAAAACATATCCACATATAGTTAATTTAATGCAAACACAAGCTTGGATGCTGAAAGCCTGCTCTGTTACCAAACCAGTCTTTTTCACACCATCACCCCCATCCACAGTGATGGAGCGCCCTGTGCTGCAGGGCAACTTGAAATATTTCATAGTCCCATCTTGGCACATTTGGAAGCACCCAAATGCCTCAGTTCAAACGAGCAAGCCATTTCTGTGCATTGTGTAAGTCTGGAAGCAGACATTAGTGAAGGGGCAAAAGGAGAGGTAAGAGACAACAGGTTTTCAGTGGGAGTTGCACCACAGAAACCTCAGGGCACGCTGAAGGGAGCTGTAATTGTAGGGCTGGAGCAGTTGGGTGTAACACGAACCTCTTGCAGGGTACGACCACGTTTACTACACAGGCTTTCTCTGCAGGCAGTTCAGACAGGTTAACATTCAACTGCTGGGACAGCAGGAAGGGAGGCGCAAGGAGGAGGGTCTAATCCCACAGGAGGGGCCCAATTTTAGTTCAGCTTCTTGCTTGCTTGGAAAAAGCCGACGTGGGCGTAGGAATAAAAGTAGGGAGAGATGCTTGTGAGAAAGCTAGACTTCATATAGTCAAGATCCCAAGGCCAATCCAAACCCCAGTCTAGGAGGTTCCTCACATTACAATTTGTCTTCTGGTCTGAATTTTATCAGATGATAAATGCCCTTTGGGGCCTCAAGCTGTATGATTAGGTCTCTGAAGGCCACAATTTTTTCCACTATCTCTTAAAGCAAAATAAAATGGTTAACTCACTGCATCATCTGGTGATGCTACCTAGGTTGTCCCCACCCCTATGGCATGTACAGACCTTTTGTGCTGGAGAGCTGTCTCCTTTAAAGGTGTTCCACTTCCGTTTGTCTTTGCTGTAAACGATAAAGAACTTCTGGATGTACAAGGACTTTAAAAACTGCTTGGCTCCCTGCGTCTGTATCCCAGTTAACAGAACTTGTCTTTGAAAGTCCACCTAGAAACAGTGAGCAGTGTTTATAAAGCCATTAATGCACAGTGAAAACCGTCTTGTTCTTTGGCATATCCACAATAGCTTTGAGCCCTGCATTTAAAAACCCACAACACTAACACCCTCAGGCGGAATACGAGCAGATGCCAGAGTCCAAATTAACCCTGTCTCTCTCATCTCATTTGTGTACCTATTTGTGTGCGCATTTAGTTTCAAAGGCCATTTTACAGTGTTCAGCACAGCATCACAGACACCTCAAAAATATCTGTGTCCTCATGCTATACAGAACTCTGCATCTAGTTTTGGATTCCCAGACTGAGAAATGGGAAATGACATTCTGCAGTGCTGAAAAGCCACCGTTTGTGCTGATAAGGGCCAGTACTGACAGGACAAGGGGTAATGGGTTTAAATTGAAAGTGGGGAGATTTAGGTTGGATATCAGGAATAAGTTCTTTCAAGAGAAGGTGATGAGGCACTGGAACAGGTTGCCCAGAGAAGCTGTGGATGCCCCATCCCTGGAAGTGTTCAAGGCCAGGCTGGATGAGGCTTGGAGCAACCTGGTCTAGTGGAAGGTGTCCCTGCCCATGGCAGGGGGGTTGGAACTGGATGGTCTTTAAGGTCCCTTCCAACGCAAACCATCTGAGGATTCTATATTGGATCCAAAAACTTTGCACGTAAAATCAAATTAGCAATGTTTCTATAAGCAGTGAAACTCAATTCTTTGGGATATACCCTCCATACCTCTCCATGCTTTACTGCAGTCACCTCAAGCTTTTCACTGCCATGCCCCCTATCAAATTCCTTCTCTTTCCAACATTATTTCCAGTTCCATACCACATCCCCCAACCTCCTCTCCCCTACTTCAGCTCCCCTAACTTGCTAGCGTGTCAAATGTTAGCAAGCCAAACATAACAGCCACCCACTGAGCTTACATTGCAACACTAGTCTGAGCCTTTCTTTGGTCCCAACTGCCAATTTTAGTTGATTTATTACAAATGTCATTATCTTCCCTGAATTTGGGTGCAAAATTATCTGGCGCTGAAGTGATTGCAATGGAAGTAAAAGGTGGAAGAAGTGAGGTGACTGAATGGCATAATGCTTGAAGCCATAATTATAAGCTTGATTTCCCTGTGAAGCCACACTGTGCTATATCAAGCTGGACATAGGCAAACAAAAAAACTCCTATCTGAAGCAATGGCTGAGAGTACTACACTTGAAATAATCACCCAACAGTCACACAAAAATATAAGTACGTACTGCTAGGTAGATGGAGGGGCAAAAAAGTAATGGAAAGAATTACTCCATCTGCCTACAAAACAGTTACAGCCTGAACTGTGAGGGTAACTGTCCAGGCCTCAACAGCAGTAGAGACAAGGTTACTCCTGGGGAAGTGGACAGTTTATGGTATCACCAATCAAGCTTGCTGCATCTTTTCAGTTTTTCCCCAGCAGCCTTCTCTGCAAGAACAAGAGCAGCTTGATCTTTTAAAGCAAGTTGCAGGAAAATCACAACACAGGATCGTATGGCCATACCCAGGCTCAATGATGGTCAAGCACATGTTGTACCAACCATACCTGGATCCAAGGGAGCTCGTCTTTTCCCATTGTAGTGCTCCAAGCATTGTATGTTCCAGAATTGTTTAATCGGGCTAACTTAGGTTCCCAATAGTCTAGACAGAAAACATGAATAAAGCAAGAATTTAAATAGAGGTGCTAAAATAAAAATATGGAGGCTGTAACTAGATACTGATGGTGAGTGCTTCAGTTCTTTTCCTATCAGTCCTGGGGAAAAAACCCCAACCAATAGACTCTAAAACCATAATCTAGGATAATTTGGTTATGGTCAGCAACTAGAAGTTGGCTTTTACCCTGCAAAGTTTTGTAGTTGGCAGAATGACTTTAAAAATAACAGCTTTTTATGTAATGTACTACTGTCTACTGATTTGGAATGGGGGCCTAGAGTATGCTAAACAAGTTTTGGCCATCAGCAGGACCAGACACCAAATGTGCTCTACATTCATGGCAGAGTGCTTCCCTCTGCATAACGAGGTTTCCGTGTTAATGCTTCCCTCTGCATAAGGAGGTTACCGTGTTAACAACTGATATGAAATATAGATGACAACACAGCTTTCAAACCTTCATAGCACTGTGTCAGGAAATGAAGAAGAAAACTAAACTCACATAAAATCAGTTTTCCAAAATAAGTAAATTATTTGTTATTTTAAGGGAAAGGATGTGTTCTTAGATGCGTGTGTAACCTGTATACCTTCATTTGTCATTGTCCATGTAAAATTCTAGCAATTACTCTATCAAATGATCCCACTTTTATACCAGGAACAAACTTGATAAAGACACTGTCATTGCTCTAGATGCCAGGTTCCCAAATCTTCCATAACAGATACACTTTGCCCTTTCACACTGCATACCACATGCAAATCTCAAAAGCTTGTTGAACAGCTGCTGTTGGTTTTCAAGCAGGGAACCCAAAGGACAAAAAGATAAAGCTGTATTTGTTCCAGGTCATCCAGCAGGCCACAGAGAGAGGAATTCCTAACTCTCAGACTTGTGATATTGACAGCAGACCTGTGATGCCATTAAAATACAGTGATGAGGGCTACCTAGTACAGTTCACAATCCCTGCTTGCAGCACTGGAGAGCTTTTTAACCTGACAGTTGATTCACTGCTGAACAGATCTTCTAAGACATATCATGAGATGCCAAAAGAATATGGAACCACAATACTTTGCTGGGGATGTTCAGGAGCATGCCTGGACCTCTTCAAGTATTAACTCACCTACATGGTGTGAAGCGTTGATTTGTGAATCGAGTACAACTCCACTTGCTAGACCCATTGGAGTCCTGCATTCTAAAGAGAACACAGCAAGTTTGTTGTTAAAGAAAAGGAGGCCTGTTCCCATATATATTCTGGTGGAACTTTCTAAGACAACATGACTCTGAACAATTCTTAGCAATACTGTAACGTCACCACCCTCCTCCCAGAGAAGGCCAAGTTAATCTCTGCAATTTCTCTCTGCATATTAATCCTGTGGTCACAGTGAGGAAAGCTCAAATTCAAAGCTCGTATGCTAAAGGAATAAAGGTAGTATGCTAAATAATTCAAAGCTTGTATGCTAGAGGATAAACATTTTTTTCTTCTAGAAGAAATTTCTAGTAAACCACTCTACCCCCTCCTTGAAAGCACAGAGAATCTGCTTTGTGCTTTTTTTCAGAACAACCTCCCAAATTTATTTTTAGTGATCCTGAAAGGGTAAGACATGACCTTATAGCTTGACTCCCGCAGCCAAAGAACACCTTAGTTCAGTACCTTTCTCTATAACCAAATAGGATGCCTGCATTCCAACTTCGGTGTCTAAAAGCCACCAGCCAGTTCTCTGTGGTTTCATTTCAATTGTTTTAAATGAGCCTTGAAAAAAAGAAAGAAGAACATTTCAGAAACGTTATCACTATCAGGTTGATGTTAGTGAGGCTGGATGTTAAACCGCGGATCATCCTACGACTTAATCCAGACAAATTAAATGCCCTGTGACACATTGCAGAGGAGCACGATAACTACCACCATCACAAAAACTGTTTTCTTAGCAAGCAGTTTTCAGCTGGAGACTAATATTGGAATTAAGTGGTCAGATGAAAACCTAACCTTTGCTGTTGGTGCAAAGTACAAAACCTTGGCTGCCTGTAACAGCAGGTATCTGCACATTATGTACAGTGCTGAGCCATGAAATGACCAGTGCTGTTATTACATAACGTAGGGATGTTAATTCTGTGGTGCTGATTATAGCTCTCACTCCTGCTGCCTCAGTGTGTTGTTCAAGTAATGTAAAGGATGGGTGTAAAGAAGCCAAAAGCAGATGTGGCAGATTCAGATGTATGGGCCCTCCCCTCGCTTTCTGCATGCCACAGGAGTGCTAAGGATTGAGCGGGAAGCGAGTATAGTTTAGGCTGTTTGCTGCACTTTACAGAAAGCACAGTCTTCATTGCTTTTCTTATATTCCTCATTAAGGCAGACATGATGATTCTCGTTCCCCTACAAACAAAAGCATATGTAGATGTCATAGGATTTTTAAGGTGATGTTTTTCACTAAGTAGTGAATAAGCCACCCAGTATTTGCTAAAATAAACTCCTGTTATTCTAAGCCAATCCCATTATTTTGGTCTCCTTGTTTCCTATTTTCTCCACTCCCAAACACTTGTAGCCGACAATACAGGCTCCATAAGTACAGTAATTGCACAGTCGCACTGCTGACAGTGACAGGCAACGGGGTATATCCTGTGGCCTAAATGAATACTTTTAGCCTATTTCCTTTCTTCCTGGACATAACAACTCTCCTAGGGCTCACATTTGTTTTCTCTCTTCTGTATCACACTCATCTTGACCTAACCACCATACTAACCATACTGAGCCAGATCACAACAGTCTTTCCCAGCAAAGATCAGGGAGACCTCAGTGCTACTGAAGCCTGGGGACACATGAACAGGGCGGCTGTACTATGTACGTTTGCCATTTCATGAGGAACTGGTGGCTGACACTATGCTACTGACTTCCCTTTTCTCAATACTGGCCTTCACTGCTGAGCACCTTCCAAAGCTAAGCCCAGCACTATGAGCTCCTTTGCAGACAGGAAGGGAGAGGGATGCAGTAAGGGGCATAAACATGCTCATGCTCACGTATCTGGTGAGTGGCAAGGAAAGTGCAAAACAGAAGGCTTCCCCTCATCTGAGAGAAAGACGTTTGCCCAAGCCCTTAAATTTCACCTGTAACTTTATTCATATTTCCAGTTTTAAAGGACACCAAGGTTATTTTTATTTCCCCTCTCCCACAGTGTTAAGTGAGGTGCAAAGCGATGATCCTCCTTCTGACCATCATAGGCAAATGAAGTATTGGTGCTCTCAAACTCTTACTGTGCCCAAAGTCAACTTCTTGACATTGGTATGGTGATGTCAGACTGCAAGGACCACCCTTTAAAACTTATTCTGCTCTCTTACTTACCTGGAAGGAGTGTATATGTGCCAAGTTGATGCTTTGGCTCTCCTTGTTCTACGAAGGTCTGTCCATGAAAATGAACAACATGAATGTCTTTTGGCCCACCCATGTTCAGCAAATGCCACCGGACCAGTTCGCCTTCATACATCCTCAAGCCTTGCAAATTGTAGGTAATCCCATTAATGGCTGAAAAAAAATACTGTTAGTAAGGAAAACCGCTCACAAAACTGGTCTCTAAAGTGCTAGAATGTAGTTATTAAAAGGAGTAAAATATTTAACAAGGTTAAATATTTAACATTTGAGAAAAACACCACTTTTTCCAAGCCAAAGTGCTACAGACTTTATAGTCTATGTGCATCAATAACAAGGTAATGCATTTGAGAAAAACACCACTTTTTCCAACCCAAAGTGCTACAGACTTTATAGTCTATGTGCATCAAATTCAGAAAATCCAGGGGCCTCACCATGGGATTTGCTTGCAACACATGGCAGCCAGGAGAACAAGGAGGAGGAAGAAATTGTCAGATGGAAACATCAAGCCCAAAACACAACGTGTTCTGCAGCTTGCATGTCCACAGCCAGCACCACAGCTGACATCTCCGATGAACAACTGACTGTGTAGACCACATCTTCTCAAGGCAATTCTCAACATGCCTTTTTTAAACGTGAGCACTTACAGCACACAAGCATCAGATTTTCAAAGTCAGAAACACAGAGGTTCATTACTGACCATTATTTCAAAAAGAAAAATGGACTACCTTTGAACAGTTAGCCACATACTTAACTCTCTGTGACTAAAATCTCAGCATCCACAGAGAGGTATATGGAGGGCTGTCCTACAGCTGCTCTGAATTCTTGTATTGATTGATTTGTCAAATTATTATATTTTTAGTTTTCTTGCAAATGTTTTTAAGACATTAGCTTTTTACTGAACAGAGGGTGTTTTGTTTTTTTTTTTTTTTAAATATGGGGAGTGAGAAGTTTTCTGTTGAAAGTTTTTGTCTAATATGTTCCTTTTTCATTTTAATAACACATTTCCAGTCAATGCTAATATTTACATATAAAACTATGAGTATTCTGGGTACAATGGAGAACAACAACAACCACCTTTCACATAATTAGTGTGTAGGATTTATGCATGTTCAATGTCACAGTGAGCTGAGATACATCCCCCAACACCTTTCCCTCTACCCCAATACACTGAATAACTGGTAAGATGAATTAAGTACCATAGAATCTGTGGCACTGCTGCATTTCTTGGGTCTTCTCAGTACAAGGCCTTCTAGAACGTTTGTCAAAGTACCAGCTTTTCTCTTCATCAAAGACCATGAAAAGCAAGAAAAAGTCTCGGGTCGATGTTTTGCTGTTGTTCGATTTACTGAAGGTTCCTTTCTGACAGATCAGTATTGGCCCAATCAAACCAGAGTGAATATCTTTCTCCTAGAAGGTAATAAACTCATATGAGATGTAAAGTGCATTTCCTAAAAGATGTCAAAAACCCAGCATTCTATAGAAATGCATCCGGCCGTAAAATTTTATAAGCAGAGGTCAGAATTGCCGTGGGTTTCTATCTTTACTTTCCCCTGCTCAATCTAGCAAGATGGTCCCCAGTTTCAATTCTTAACAGCTTATATCCTCTTTTAACTGAGTGCAAGAGATTAAATGTCAGATGGGAACATCAGACCCAAAAGAAAGGACAACTATCCAAAACGTATTCTGCAGCTTGCATTTCTACAGCCATACAGTAACACAGAACCATGGAGTGGTTTGGGTTGGAAAGGACCTTAAAGACCATCCAGTTCCAACCCCCTGCCATGGGCAGGGACACCCTCCACTAGACCAGGTTGCTCAAAGCCTCATCCAGCCTGGCCTTGAACACTTCCAGGGATGGGGCATCCACAGCTTCTCTGGGCAACCTGTTCCAGTGCCTCACCACCCTCTCCGGGAAGAACTTCTTCCTCATATCCAACCTAAACCTCCCCACTTTCAATTTAAACCCGTTACCCCTTGTCCTGTCACTACAGGCCCTTGGAAAAAGTCCCCCCCAGCTTCCTTGTAGCCCCTTCAGGTACTGGAAGGCTGCAATGAGGGCTCCCCGGAGCCTTCTCTTCTCCAGGCTGAACAAGCCCAATTCCATCATTTGGAGATATTCAAAATGTGACTGGACATGGTCCTAGAGGACCTACTCTAGCTGACCCTGCTTGAGTTGGGGGTGGTGGCCCAGCTACTTCTAGTGATTCCTTCCAACATAAATGTTTTGTGATTGTGTGATCAACACCAGCACCACTACAACTTCTATTTTCATTTCCTTACCAGATTTAAGTCAGAGTAGTAGATCCAGGACCGACAAGCTGCTTCTGACTGCAGAGGTCCTGATCGCCTGTTTGCATACCAGACGTATATATAACTGTTATTTGGCTGAACTTGGTCATCTTCCTTAAACCAAGCTGTAGATTCATCCTCGTAAATGCTTCCCTCAGAGGATTTTTCATAGAACAGTCCATGAGCATGGAGGGAATATGGTCTGGAGGCCAGATTCTTAAAATGAACCTGGAAAAGAAAAAAATTAAAATTCAGACCTAAACCGAAGTCCCCACATAATACATTCCCATGACCTCAAACCAGGGCCAAGATTTGTATGATGATTACAGGCTACTGTGTGCATGGCAAAGCTGACAGGGAGAGCTTTTGACATCTCCATGCCGAGTCACCTTCTTTGATGCAGGCAGTCAAGTAAAAACCAGAAAGCATGAGTCTAACTCCCTGTCTTCCACTGCATCCAGGTCCCTAGGAATTTATTGCTACCCTTCACATCTGGATATGCTTAGTTACAGCAAGCAGGGAGACTGGGAGTTTCTACCTCTTATGCTTAGCTGCATACTCGCTTGTAAGGGCACAAACCAGCAACACCAGACCCCTGTGTGTATCACTCTCACCAAGATCAGGGCTTCACTCTTGTCCCAGAGAAGCAGGAGGACAGGGAGATTACGTGTTTCTCTCTTAGAGAATCATCCCCCTGAGCTAAACCAGCCTTTTTCTTCTCTTACTCATGTTTTTAAACGTAGTTCAGTGTGTTCCTACTGCACACTCCTACTGAAATAAGCAGAAAGGAGCAAGGTTTCCCTGTGTGCTGGAAGACTGGATGGAGAATGATGAGAGAAGGGTAACTCTACAGCAACGTGCTCCCTAATGCAAATATACCACTGTATCACCAGGGATATAGTTCCTCTCCATCCTTGTTGTGGTATTGGAATTAGCCAAACCATTTACAGCAAAATTTTTCAGAGGATAATATACTTTTGAGACAAATAGAGTCAATTTTAATTCAAGATGAATATATTATTTCTTTTAAAAAAATTAAGCAGCTCTGTTTACATATGAAGAATAACATTTTCAGTGCAGCCTGGGTTTAAAAAACTTGATTTTTTTAAATGTTAAACTTAAAACTCATTTTAGATTAGACTAATAAGCCAGTACTTAATGTTGGGAAACATAAGAAAAACAGAAGTGAGTTTACCATGAATAGGAGAGAAAAAGGACACGTTTCAAAGAAACACATCACTCTGCCTGCATGTTCACTGCAGTTTCTAGCTTTGAAAACTGTTTCCCCATCATGATCTTTTAAAAAATGGTAGTATTTTTAGACCCATTCTTTGTCACACTGTAAGATCGACATAAGAATCTTATCCTGCACACATACTCAAAACATTGACCTACTAGGATAACATCGTCCACTTCAGCCCGGATGACTGGTCCCAGGATGCCAAGGTGTTCTTTATACTCGTCTTCATCCTGAAGAGTCATAAACGTACTGTCTGTATAGCTTTGGAAAATCACCTTGTATGTGGTGCCGTCTTTACAGGTTTTGTCATTCATCATTGTACTGAAAGGAAATCCCCAATTAAAAACCCACACAGTGAATTGGAAATAACAGCTTTGATGAAACCTGAGAACTCATCAGCAAGAAGAGTTTAGGATATAAAGAATAAACACACAAATATATGTCATGTGATTCTGAAAATCATGACTTTAAGCAATTCTAGTTCTACAGTTGTATGTGAGATCCTTCAAAGATTTGGTCAGCTACAACTGAAAAATTCCAACTAGTCTCTGAAAACCCACCTGAGCCCTATACTCCTTTTTTACCATTAGCCTTAACAACCTGAAACAGAGCTTAGCTCAGAGTGCAGTGAGCTTACTACCTACACCCTACTGTCTCACAGGTGTACCTTCACTGGACAGCTAACAGAAACAGTTCTTAGCCTGGATTATATCCGCAACACAGAGCTGGTATGGAAAAGTAAGATTTTAGGCATTCAGACCATCCCTCAGATCTTAAACAAGCACCAAAATACTATTATTCTGCTGAAACATATTTTATCATTTCCTATAAACCTTGCCTCATTAACAGCTCTGCAAAAACCAGAAACTTAACCAAAGTCATCAAAAGCAGGGAGAAAGGCTGGTTTTCAGCTCTTCAGCACCCTTAGACGGTATATGCCGGGGGCTCTGTTCATTCCTGGAACTATGCACCTCAGAGCAGCAGAGGCTGAACCTCCCTGGGGAGACCTATAGAGAGGTCTGAGCATAAGGATTTCTTTATGTTGCGAGTCTGCAAAGAAACTGTCTGTGGTTTCTGCCACATTTTTGCAAGTGCCATTCATATGGACTGAGACGAGGCAAGGGTAAGCCTTGGGAATGCTGAAGACATGTAGGGGGAAAAATATCAATCAAATAAACTGGAGATTCAAATTGAGAAATAATATATGCTTGGAGCTGAATATAAAGAAAGTTTTCTTGCTCCTGTTTTTGCTGGTTTTGATAAAGTTGTGGCAGTTTTGGTCTTGTTCATTTCAAGGGCCACAAAGTTCAGTTTCTTGATGAAAAGTGTCTAGGAATTCTACACATTGTAGGGTGAGCACTGATCCTGATCTGTATGAATTAAGACAATGAATTTTTAGTGCAGAGTTTCTCTCAAGTCACACATACTCTTTGCTGTGGCATAGCGACCTGTCTTCCCTGTCAAAATGTAAGAAACCCCCTCAACATTAGGGTTTGTGTTCCTATCACTTTGATTCCTTTAAACAGTAGGAACAGCAATGCAATAATTCACACAGCTCTGTTTTTACTTTAAGTCTAAGGCAGTCACCAAAGTGGTTAATCACTTTGCACCTTTCATATATTTTTCAGTACGGCAGCTGTGAAGTCGGAAAGTGCTATTATCCCATTTTACAATACAGAACGGAGACACCAGAACCGCTTCTTGCTAGTGCTGGAAACTGATTTCATTCTGCCTATATTAGATCAGTCATTCCATTAAATTCCTGGAAAGACTTAGTACAAGGAGGTCTCCGTCCTGTGTCTACTACAGAATCCAGAAACTCGGGAAGAAAGTAAAACAGGTTATTCAAGTATAACAAACCTAACTGTGAGTTTCCCTCTTGACCTCTTAAAATGGGGTTTTCAACTTCTGTTTTAAAGAGTGTTTCTAGTGAGTCTGCAAAAGAGGGTTAAGGAATACAGGGGTGGAGGGGAAGAGTGCTTAGTTGTGTTACTCTTGATTATAGCAAACTCCCTGTATGACATTCTAGAAGGATGCCAGCCTCCCATGGAAAATTCTTAGGGTTCTGCAATTGAAGTGTTGGAAACCACACTGCACATTACAGACTCTCTTAGGTTTATCAACACGCGAATCGACATTCCGCCAGCATGCATCAGGATGGTGTGCCAAACAAAAGCAAATGATTTAGCCAAACCTTTTTTTATATCCTGCGTAGTTCCAGCAGACCTCTTTCGCTGCAATATAGTATCTCCTCTCGTTGCCTTTGCTACGCAGGTAATGTTCGGCAATGTAGTCCGGGTTACGCTCTTCGTGCACATTCACTTTTGGGTCTGTCATGTACGGGTCATCAAAGCTCACATAATGGTATTCGTATTCACTGCCTGACATTTCCTCGCTGTAAGATCCTTCCGTAACGTATTCGTAGTCTCCATCTTCTTGGGGAAGCCCAATGGTGATGGATGGCTTAAGGTGCCGTGGGGTGAGCGTGTAATTTAGCGACTCACCGTGCCCGGCTCTACTCGGATCCACTGTTTGGTTGGCCTCACCGGGTGCCCCTGTGGCGTTAGTGCGATACGGCGGTGTCGTGTGGTTGGTCTCACCTGGAAACAATGTACGGCCAAACCCTGCCATAGAACGGGTGGGTTTCTGGGGACTTTTACTCCTTGGGCTCAGCAAGTGGGTCATTTTTGGATATTCTTTCTTTTTCCTACGTATCTTGATGAAGGTTCCAGATAAAGTATCATTCTTGTCCCCTTCCTTTCTTTTCAGAGTTGGGTGCATGTGGCTGCCTTTCTGATTTTCTCCCATTAGATGTGGGAACCCTTGATACTTCCTCACATGCTTCTTGTTTATGAATGCTGTACCATTTCTGCCACGATGATTTAACTTACCACTGACAGATTTATCTAAATTTGCCTCTAATCCCAGACTCCCCTTTGCAGAAACCAAATTCCATTCCTCATTTGTCATTTTAGATGAGTATTTCCCAGACCTGGGCACTGATGCTTCTAGTAAGTTCTTCACTAGCGCAGGGCTGGAATTAGGGTTTACATTGCCTAACGTATGATCTAAAGAAAAAGTGTCTGCATGTTTATCTTTGGATAGCTTGGGTTCAGAGAGGCTGGATGCATCAGACCCATCTGCCACGGGGTCCAAAGCAAGCGTCAAGTTAACTGCAAGCATGGCATTTTCCATCTTGCTTTCTTCCTCTTCCACTTCATCATCATAATCATGTGGAAGCTGGCCTGTTCCCACCATGGCTATAGCAGAGGTGTTCTCTGCATGATGCACAGGACGAGGCGCACTTGTCTCGTCAGAAAATGACGCATTTTTGTTTCGGACATGATTTAGAAGGGCGCTCATCTTTTGGATGGAATAAAACTTAACAGCCAGTGAGTTTCGCTTTTTCCTTTTACTGTTAATGCTAGAATTTCCTCGCCCTGTGCTGTCTTCCTGCTTTTCTGAAAAAGAATTACTGTCTTTTCCATCAGTTGGAAGCTCTTCTGCAACATTCAGTTTTCCTTCCCCACTGCCCAGCTTATAGGTGTCTGTGGATTCACTACCATTTACAGCCGTCAGACCTGAGCCAGCTGCCACCTCCAAACTCGCAGCATCACTGCCTTCATACTGTTCCATGGCCAGTGCTGTAAGGTTTTGTTTTTCTTCATCGCCTGTGGCATTCCTTGAGCTTCGGATGGAGTAAAAAGAAGCCAGGTAATCCTGATAATCCAAATCCTCCTTATCTCCTTCTTCTTCCTGCACATCTTCTTCAACTGAGGTGGAAACAGCTTTTTTATCAGTCCTGGTGTAAGAAAGATCCACAACATCAAACGTGTAATCTTCCTCATAGTCACATCTGGCATCTCTGAACCTCAGCCTCATGCCGTAGCTCATCTCTGGGGTACCCCAGGATGCTAAAAGCCAAGTACCTGCAATTGAAATAAAAGCTTTTTTCTAACACGCAGTGGTTATGACAGCGGACATTCGTGTAAGTGGTCAGGACAAGTTCCTGGGTTGGTTTCTCAGCACCTGCTACAAGCAGAGTGCTAATCCTCATCTGGGATTTCCGTGAGCCCTCACTGCAATGAAAAACTAATTAATAAATGTAAATAAATAGTAACACACATAACTAAATACATCTAAGGAGCTCTTCTCCACAGGGTAAGCTGTACGTAGGACCTGAGTCCAAACACAGCCCATAAAAGAGAGAGAGATATGAAAAAGAATGAAGCAATACAAAGGATGCTATGTTTGGATCTAGGATTGGAATCTTCTGAGATAAGGTTTTAATTTTGTCCTGCCCTTAGTGTTGCATGTCTTGCCACACAGACAGAGCACTCTCAACAGAACAAATCCATTTTGAGGCAATGTTTACAAACTTCTGACAAACACAACATTTTAAAGTCTTCTGAATGCATAAAGGGAGATCTTTAAAAGAATAAAGTAATTTGAACTTCCAATCTGGATGCAAAACATTACGCTGTCAATCTGAGGCATCTTAGATTGAGTTAAAGGTTTTAGTAATTCCTCCTAAACCTAGTCAGAAGGTAAGTTCTGTATTTGAAACTAGGAACTGCAGAAAACGAAATACAATCTGTTTCCCTACGCAGCATCAAACCAAGTTATTTTCTTGTTACAGCTTGGTTTTGGAACTAGCAGAAATCATAGAGTCACAGAATGGTTTGGGGTTGGAAGGGACCTTAAAGACCATCTAGTTCCAACCCCCCTGCCATGGGCAGGGACACCCTCCACTAGACCAGGTTGCTCAAAGCCTCATCCAGCCTGGCCTGGACAGAATGGATGAGTGACAGAATAGACAGAATTAACAGAGCTTGAGAAAAGCAGCCCTTTTTAATAAAAGGCCACATACATTTTTTCTGTATTTATCAGTCTGACGTGACCTGCATAGCTTTTCTTATTACTAACAGCAGCAAATTTACAAAAGAAACACGCCCTAGCTGGAAAGAACAGATCACATACCAAAATCAAGCTAAAGTACAACTGCATTACTGGAGAGGTTTTCATAAAGTGTGATAGAGTTCTGATGATTCCTTAGTCTTGAACAATAAAAAACGCTTAACATAAAATACATTTTTAACTTATAACGTCTTGATGCTGTGTGATCACTGAAAACAAGGACAAAGGATTTGTTACTTAAATAGGGGGAAAAAATTATTGGTATTTTAAATAGCATAAGATAACTGAAGTTTGTGGGATTTTAGGATGATCACTAACCACACACAGCTTTCAATGAGGAATAACCTCTGTCCTTTTGCATGTAATTCCATAAATGTGGATTACATGGGTTCTGGCATCACCTTTTCAATATATGGCATTAATCCTAGTCTGACACTGAGATGTATACCGACGGACCAGTGAGCCCACTCGGTCAGGCAGACTTTGCTGCTGGTAAACGACCACAAGTCTAAGGCGAGGTGTAGCCACTTTGTCCAGTAATGACTAGCATAAATTGACAGTCTTGGCCCATTTTAGCTAACACAGAATGGACAAGTGTGTGGCCAAATTAGGAATCAAACAGTGGAGTTAATACTGAATTGTTTTTAAAGACAGTCTTAGAATTGCCTTAAAATGATCACTGCTAACCCCAATACTACTTGCAAAGTGAAAAAAAACCCAATAACAAAATGAGCCTCAGTACAGCATACAATTATGCTATGTGTAACCAACAAAACTCCATACACATCCGTTGCACCGGGTAATGATTCAACATTTTCCAGCACTGTGTTTATCTGTAAAGCTTTCTTTCCTATTTAGGTAAGTCCTTACAGACTGGAGGTTAAAAATGTCTTAGAAGAGATGCCAAACGCTATAGTTTTACCACTTACCGACATTGTCCATTTCCACCGTGACCGATTCTCCACTCATCGGGAAAAGGTTCAACACATCTTCATATTTCCCTTGGTTCAGAAAAGAGTGCCCAGACAGGCGAACAGAGACAATCTCATCATGAGTGCCAACACTGGAGAAGTGCCACTGAACCACGTTATCTTGGCAAAATCCAAGGATTTCACTGCTGTCAGACACATAGCCATTTATTGCTAAAAGGAAAGCAAAATAAAAGTGGTCTCAATATTTTCCAGAGTAAGACTTTTAAAATCTCTGTTCTTTGATGCCACTCCACTGAACTGGTCTCACATTTGTGCCTGGAAAGAGACTGGCACAGGGCTGAAACCTCAACAGCCTTGATGGAGATTCCAGCTCTAGAAATAGTATCTCTAAGGCAGCAGGGTGCTGCATCAGAGTTAAATAACCCTTGTCTTTTCTTCAGGGTCCAGAGCCAGCCTGGTCCCTAAGATATTGCATATTTCTGTACAGTGCCACCTGGCACAGTTAGAGGTTTACTGACTCTCTAGAGAATTCCCCGATTGCACTACATCTGAGAAAAAGCAATCCCTGAATGCTCTGGTTCACAGGAGGTTTCATAATATTCAGCGTGATATCCCACTCACTGTGCATTATGTTCGAGTTATAGAACTTGGGATCGTCCCTTTTAACGCTGGCAGGGTTGCTGCAGTAGTCCTTGATGTTATCCTCTAGGTACCAGCTCTTATTTTCATCAAACACAGCAAACATTGCCTGCTGCTCCCCATCTGCCTTTTTCTGAAAGACAAATAACACAGCAGTTGCATTTTATGAGCAGAGACATGTATTAAGGACTCAATCCTACCATGTAAGCAATATAAGCTTCACCAGAATTGTGGTAAGTGTGATCCAAGCGCTAAATGAAAGGGATTAAGGAGTCAAGAGTTCAAGGTGACAATCCTACTATTAAAACCAAGTAGTGGAGCACTGAGCAAGCCACTAGCACAGCTGATACACAGATGGTATACGACTGGGCTCTCCGTAAAAGGACCAGCCTCCTGGTTTGTCCTGAGCACAAGCTTTTGACATTTTTTCCTCCCAAGCAAGATTTCAACGGATGGCAAAGAGAACCACTCTCCCAGAACTCTTCCCTGCTGTTTGGGTTGCTCTGGATTCAGTGATGCCTGAGACTGTGAGAAGCCTTGAGTTATATCTGTTACAGAAAGGAACCAGCTCATATCTGAATGTCTCTAGAGTGTGAAGTGGAATAGCAGCAGGAAAGTTTATTATCAAGTCCAGAAACAGACATTCATGTCAGGCTGACCTTTTGCTGAAATGCTGCTCTAAAATAATCAGAATATAATTCCTCTACCGCTGCGGACAGTTAGAGGAGTCTTTCTTCAAGTCATTTCTTCAGGAACCTACCGGCTTAATTGCTCTCTACACGACAGTTCTCTAAAGGGAGCAAAACCAAATTCCCTATAGATCAAATAATATTATTTGAGCGAAATCTATCTCTAAGAGGTTGCCAAACACGTTACCTGCACACCCTTCTGTGTCAATGCTTCACTTTTACAAATCAGAAGTGGGCCAATCAGCCCAGAGGCTATATCTCTCTCAGTATCTACAGCACTGTGATACAGCCTTGTAATGCATTGTGCATCCCGTGCAGTGGGCTGGTCCGTTTTAGTGATTTTCCATTCGTAAGTGTATGTCTTCCCTGGTTCAATTCCTCTGCTCTGGGTGCTGTTGCCTAAGGAAAAATAAAGGAGAAGAGAAATTATACAAACTTAGGGCCAGATCTTCATATAAGGCTGCCCCTTTTAATGAAACTGGTGCAGTTACGCCATTTCAAGCTACCTCAGAGACAACTGA
>NW_010224892.1:27157-73873 GCF_000690775.1 Eurypyga helias
TTTTTCTCTAAAATGCATTCCAGTACCTGAAGAAAGCTCTGGGGGGACTTTTTACAAGGGCCTGTAGTGACAGGACAAGGGGTAACAGGTTTAAATTGGAAGTGGGGAGATTTAGGTTAGCTATCAGGAAGAAGTTCTTCCCGGAGAGGGTGGTAAGGCACTGGAACAAGTTGTCCAGAGAAGCTGTGGATGCCCCATCCCTGGAAGTCTTCAAGGCCAGGCTGGATGAGGCTTGGAGCAACCTGGTCTAGTAGAGGGTGTCCCTGCCCATGGCAGGGGGGTTGGAACTAGATGCTCTTTAAGGTCTCCTCCAACCCAAACCATTCCATGATTCTATGAAATCAAACAAGAACAAAAAACTCAGGCACCAGAAAAGGGTATTTGTCTGTGCTCTGCAGCTAATACCTTGGTTTCTCTATTAAGTAACACAACAGGTCAGCAGAGGCAGAGCATTGGAAATGAGGTCTCCCAATCCTGCACATTCCGTGTCCCAGCATCTCCTTTAAAGCAAGGAAACCCTCCACAAAAGCTAATTAAAATGGTAATTAGCAAATTTCTTACCTGTGGGATCCAGAGGATAATCAGCTCCTTCTGCATTCTTTGAAAGTGTCACTCCATGGAAGTAAATGCTGTAGGGTCGACTGGCCTTATTTTTGAATACAACCTATATTGGTAGACAAATAAACAAAAAAATTAAATGTAGTATTCAGCAAATCCTTGTCTGAATACATAACATCTTCAGCTACAGTAGAATTTGCCTGGTTTCAGCCCTGGGAGTGCTGGAAAGACAAAGGGATGTCTCGAATATTGTCTGATAATATGAACCCACAGTCTAAATGCTGCTGACACCCTGCTGCAGGGCTTTGTAGAGCCCATTGAGTGAAGTTCAGCTTCTTACATCTGGTCTCCGGAAAATCTAAAAAGAACACTTGCTCTTCCAGCTACTAGGCACACACTACCTCAGGGAATATGAGGTTATTGACTAAAGTTCTTAAGAACCTTCAGTATGGGAGAAAACAAATCTAAACAGATTTAAAAACAAATGTTGTCCCAGATTCCAAGAGCCAAAGGCGATATAGGAGGAAAAAGCAAAAGGTCCTGCCTATTCTTGATGAAACCAGAAAAAGAGAAGTGCTAAACTCAGAGTCACAGAGTCATGGTGGCAATTAAAGGCCATGAAACTTTACGATGCATCATTAATGACAGAAGGGCAAGTGGATGTGCCAGCAGCACAAGCATGTAATGCAAATGCTCTGTAGTTCCATTTCATAGTTCCACAAAAGAACATTTAACTATGAAAAGTGAGTACCAGTGTCTACAACAGGCAGAAAAAAAACCAACATAAGGAATGAGGGACTTAGGAAGTCTGGCCTGACATCCAGATTGCCCCAGAGGTCCACCTGGATCCAGCTTTTTTCCATTTTGGACCAGTATATAAATACATTTTACATAGAGTGTGAATAATGGGGGGTTTCCTGTTGTAAAATAAAGAACAATCATGGAAACTATAAAGGGAATGCCAAAAAAATTAAACCAAATGCTGTCACTTGGGACTGTACCGTTTAACATGGCCAATACTTATAAGAGTAGGCATATTTTTTGACAAAAATCCCAAATAAAACCAGTTCTTTTGTATCTCTGCCCAACAGAAAATTATGCTATAGTATTAAAAAAAAGTCTGAATTTATGTTACTTACTTTGACTTTGTCATTCAGTTGAGCTCTGATAATAGGACCCAAGATTCCAGTTTCCTTGGGACGAGGATTTTCCAGACGTTTAGTGAAGCTGGCATCAGTATATTGCCGAAAAATAGCCTTCTTATACTTTTTACCTATGAGATTTGAGAAGTTGTCCAAGTGCTGCGATTTATAGTGTCTTAAAAATAAAGGAAGAGACAAACAATCAATGAAACTTGAATAGTGAGACCTATTCAAATACAGATGTAGTACCTGAGCAACTGGTAGAGACCCCACAGCTTGGAAAAAAAAAAAACCCAAACCCTAAACTAACATAATGCTCTTTACCCCAAATTCTAACCTGAATTAGGTTAGAAGAAGCTTGGAACATTATTTGTGCTTTGGTATTACATACAACCAATTAGTATCAGAGTTTACATCTACTAAGATAGCAGAAATCACTGTTCTCCTTTTACAAAGGCGTAGTTGAGCACAGAAAAAAATAAACCATTTGCTTACAGTAACAGAGACTCCAGGAGAGACAGGAACAGATAATCTTAATCCCATTCAAGAACCATACAGTAAATAGGTTTAAAAACGTTGGAGTTGTTAATGCTGAGAGCAAAACTAGGATATATACTGGGGAGTGACATGTATGTCCTGGTCACTTTCTGTTCAAAAAAGGTTACTGAACAGAGATAAACACTGTAATTTTGAACAAAGGAGGAAAAAACAGAGCAATGAGGCAGTTAAGTAATGCCATGTAACTAGAATAGAAAGAGATCAAAGTTTGCTCCATGCAGACCAAGAACAAGTAAGAAGGGAAGCAAATCATACCAAAGAAGGAGGAATACTTAAAGAGTTAGGTGAACACTATATTCTAAGGAGGTACATGAAACTATAACTCCATACAGGGTGAGGAATTTGTCTTCTTCTGCTTAAATCCTTAAAGGTTCTTAGGCAAATCAGCTGGTAAAGTCACCAGTACTCTAGCAGTGGGGAACTGACAGGTTGCAAGTTTAACCTTGCAGTGCACTGCCAGCACGTGTATCATGGCCTCATGTATGTTACAAAATTCCTTCTATTTACCCTAAGTTGAACAAAACAGCCCAGTATGTTCACTTATTGTGACTTTTACTACATCTGCATTGGTGCCACGCAAAGGTCATTTATAGAGACTTCTGCTATTCCCTAAATGCTTCATTGTACTGAACTTCTAAAAACTTTTAATCCCTCCGTCCCTTTCTCTTCCTCTTCAGGATGGTTTATTTCAGCAGAATTCACGTCAAAAAGCAATTCAGAAAATAGGCTTGTATGCTACTTAGGGCATTTCCTAAATCATCTTCATATTTTGGGCTCCCTGTTAGAGGCAAAAGGTGGTTTGGGCTCCTCAGCAAAGAAAGTCATTGACACGTTGGTGAGAGTCCAGCGGAGGGCCTCCACGGTGATGAGGGAGCTAGAGCACGTGACACAAGCAAAACCTTGGCTTATTCAGTCGTGCAAAGACACAGCTAAGGGAGCATCTTGTTTTTATCTTCAACTATCAAATGGGAGATTAGAGAGAAAACAGAACCAGACTCTTCTCAGAGCTGCACAGTGAAGAGATGAGACACGATGGACACAAGGTGCAGCATGAGAAAGTCTGATTAGATGTAAGGAAAAAAATTTTCACTATGAGGTTGCAAAGGCACCCAGAGAAGGGGACGAGTCTGTACCCTTGCAGACACTGAAAACTCAACCAGATAAGGCCCTGTGCAACCGGATCCAACTTTGCTGTTGGATCCCCAGAGGTCCTCCTCAACCCAAATTATTCTGTGATTTCATGTTAGCATTCCATATTATGTTGACAAAGTATTACTTTACCTATCAAGGTTCTCTGGAATATTTGGGGCATAATCCCAAGTAACTTCTTCTGCAGCAATGAAATACTCCCAGGTTTTGACCATAAGACGTTCTTTATAGGAGAGATGACTCTTCTTCACCTCTTTGTCCCCACAGTCTCTTACAGTGAGGTAACCGTGCAGTCCAGCTAATTGAGAAGGAACAGTACCATAGTGATTTTCCATTTTATGAACCCTTACCACTTCAACTTCATTTCTCATTTCTTTAGCTCAGGCTGCCAGCAAGCGTTTGTTCATCTGACTGCCATCTTTTCAAGCTTGAAAAGGCTGCATGCATGTAGACTACATATAGGCTGGGAGCTTCCCAAGAAGCCCATGTTAATCGAATGGAATGCAGAAGCTCTCTCAACTAGCCCTCTTGGAAAATACCAGATGAACAGACAGCAAGCTATTTTGCACCCCCTCTCCCCTCCCTTTTTTTTTTTTTTTCCAAAACATGCTTTTCAGGTCTTGTAACAGACATTTCTCTCACTCTTTAAAACAGAACTCTGATCACTGCTGAAAGGGAGATACCCACTTTCAAACGATGAACAGCAAATATTTTCATCAGTGACCCTTAGCTGAAGGTGCTCAGTTTCTCAGGAAAACAGGTGGTTCCTCATTCATTTACAATGGTGTTTATCTGAACAGTTCACAGAGACTTAGACACTGGAGTACTGATACACTGCTGCTCTGTGATCTGCACACAGCAGTAAAGCTGCAGGTAAGAATGCTTTTTAGCTCATCCTGCACTCCTCATTCCAAGAGGATGCCCTGTTCTCCAGTGGTTTCTCAGTGAAGCAACAACCATCTGAAACACAGTAACTCTTATTACAGTACCACTGCAAAACAGTAGAAGCCATTTGGGTCATAGAGAAGGACAACTACGGTTGACAAATCAATAGATGTTTCCTTGCCTTGCAGGTGCTTTTGGACAAGAGAAGATATCAGCCACCTTCCTTCCTCTGTCACTGTCATGTTGACTGTGGCTGATGCTCCCCCCACTAGGTTAACAGTAGAAACTCGGCGATGTCTTTGCTCCATGGACTGGCCATTGATATGAATGGAGAAAATTTCTGGCTTGGAACTCATTCCTATCAAATGCCAGCTAATGTTGTCATATGCACAAGCTTCTAGATCTGAAAGAGAAACAAGAGTAGGGTTCAGAGTACAGACAAATCATGCAAGTTCTCAGTGCACTCTAGGGTTGAAGTGAATCTTTGCTCAAAACGTTTAAAAAAAAAAAGTTACTCTGACTCCTGTGATTAGCGTTTGCAGCAAGAGGAACTTTCAGAAGCTTGTAAATGGAACTGATAACAAATTCCTGTACGTCGGTAGAAGATAGGTGGTTAAATCTTACATGCAAGTGACAACCTGACTTCGAGTGAGCTGGGGAAGAAGGAAGAAAACCAGTAGCCTCTTCTGGAAAGCTGACCTATCCTTGTTTGGGGGCGGGGCGGGACGGGAAGAAAAAAGAAAGAAAAAGGCAAGGATCCAAGTTAAAGAATGAGGTTGTATCTAGTGACAGTAACTAGCCTACCCAATATTTGTTTAAAACACCCCACTTACGACAGTCTTTTGTATTTGTTCAATGGACAGAGTTATGAAAGTAGTTCCTTAGGAGAACAAGGGGAAAATGCTAGCAACAGATTAACCCAATTACCACCTCCCTAGTCTTCCCTCTTAATTGTCTAATTTAATGGTAACTGACTTTCCACTTCCAGGAAGTTCTTCACCTAGTATAATCTGTATGCTGTAAAACCAGCAGTTCACTCAACCACATCACTCTCTCCCCATAAGCTAAGTAAAAAAAAAGAGGGATATCTTATTTTTTTTGAAGTTAGTAATCTGTTATTCAAGCAGAACTCTTCTTAGAAATAATCTTGTTCTTATCAGCAATATGGCATGACTTCCTTCCAGCAGCACAGTTTCTCTTCTGGAATTTAGATGCTCAGAGATGTTCTAAAAAAGGCTGTAACCAATTCCTCCCCCTTCCTTCTCTCTCGCATAAAAAGCAAACAAAAGTAACATTCAGTCTTCATCAGCATTAATTTCATTTCACATTAGCCTGAACAGTACCTGGTAACGTTCCATCAGTATAGCCATTAATTGTGTACTTAAGCGATGCTGATCTTTGCCAACTCTTGTTTTCATCAAACACACCAAACATCAGTACATACTCCTTGTTAAAAAGTTTCTGTGACCCATCCTCATTTAGGCTTCCTATGAAGAAGAAACAACAGGTCTTAATTTGAAGCAGAAGTAAAGCAGATTGATGTAGTGCCATTAATGTGTATTTAATGAGCTTGCTTCATGTGTTAGCATGTACTGGCTGAGCCTGAGCAAAACAAGACCTTCAGAATGCTCATAAAGTGACTTTATTTCTAAAAGTACTTTTGGGTTGGGTAACCAAAGTTTAATATCCCAGGGGAGATTAAACAACCTGCAATGAATTGTCTCAGCCCATTCTGGCCATGGGTTGTAGAAATTGCTGTAATGGAGTGCCAGACAGCCTTCTGTCCACAGACGCTGGCCTCTCTTTCGAGGCTGTGAGGCAAGAAGAAGGATGGCAGAGTCACCTGCAGTGTGAGCACTGCCTTTTCAAGCACTACACCGAAGTCATCAGCTCCCTTAAAAAGCATAAAACTGACCACTCGGCAAACGACCTTTACACAGAGAACAGCTTGATAAATGCTGCTGGACTGGATCGGTTATAAGAAACCATCTAGTTGAGTTCATGATACAGACGTGATTTCTATCAACAAGTAGAATTCATTCTGGACAGGTCACACAGAACTGGTGTGATTTTACTGATTCTTTCTGTAGATTGCTCACATCAAAAACTTCCATTTGTTACTTTCAATAGATATTCAGGCCTAAAACAGATGTCCCTCTGGATTGCAGGAACTGAAATTTGGCAGCTTGCTGAGTATTCCACTTCATAAGAGACACTGGCAGTGGAAGCAGTTATCTTTAATGTAATCTTTTTTATTTATGAGAGGCTACAAAGTCCTGTTTTCCTGCACAAAAGAAGTTTCAGATCAACAGAGGAATTTAACTGCTTGTCATGCAAAGAACATTCAGTGCTTTAACTCAAAAGTCCACTTTTTATAACCTCCCCAGGTTATACCACCTATGCTGCTCTTGATGTGTCAGACTGCGGCGGGTTGACCCCAGCCAGCAGCCAAGCACACACAAGTTTTCCTGCACAAAAGAAGTTTCAGATCGACAGAGGAATTTAACTGCTTGTCACGCAAAGAACATTCAGTGCTTTAACTCAAAAGTCCACTTTTTATAACCCCCAGCCAGCAGCCAAGCACACACACGGCCACTTCAGTGCTGCCCCACTCCCGGGAGGACAGGGGAGAGAACAAGAACAAAAGCGAGAAGACTTGTGGGTCATTAAAGATGGTTGAGCAGGTGAAGGAAAGAGGGAGGAAAAAACCCTCCCAAAATACAAAGGAAACCACTCATCATCTCCCACAAGCAGGTCAATGCCCAGACAGTCTCTTGGGAACAGCCACACGGCCACTTCAGTGCTGCCCCACTCCCGGGAGGACAGGGGAGAGAACAAGAACAAAAGCGAGAAGACTTGTGGGTCATTAAAGATGGTTGAGCAGGTGAAGGAAAGAGGGAGGAAAAAACCCTCCCAAAATACAAAGGAAACCACTCATCATCTCCCACAAGCAGGTCAATGCCCAGACAGTCTCTTGGGAACAGCCACCTTGGAAGTCAACAGCCCTCATTCTCCCCACACTGAGCAGAAAAAAGAGAAAGGGTTGACACTGTGCAAGCACTGCTCAGCAACAGCTAAAATGTGGGTGGATTATCAACACCATTCAGCCACAAACCCAAAACACGGCACTGTATGAGCTGCTGTGAAGAAGTTTAACTCCATACCAGCCCAACCAAATACACAGGCATGTTGCACACCTGCCAGGCACAGTGCCCACAGAAACCCGGTTCAGATATGTTACAAATGTGAATAGTTAGCCATTGGTCTTTGCCTTAGCTAGAAAGATACTCCAATTGTCTTGAAGGTAGTAGTCAAACCAATAACCTCAAACTCATATCTAACTCAAGCCCACCAAGGGTGGTGAGGCACTGGAACAGGTTGCCCAGAGAAGCTGTGGATGCCCCATCCCTGGATGTCTTCAAGGCCAGGCTGGATGAGGCTTTGAGCAACCTGGTCTAGTGGAAGGTGTCCCTGCCCATGGCAGGGGGGTTGGAACTGGATGATCTTTAAGGTCCCTTCCAACCTAAACCATTCGAGGATTCTATGAAAGTCCTAGATAATACTAAAAGCACTAATTCTCAAAAAACTTCAGGAGGAACATAATTATTACAAATGCTACCCCTTTGAGGTGATATGATTATGTGTGTTCTGCAGTTAAATGGATATCTATCAGTGAGAAAAGTGTCCTTGTACAACCCACACCGAACCAATTTTATGTTTACTTTCAGGAAAGCTTCACGGTCCAAGTCCCTGCAGTCTATACAAAACATTTGACTCAAACCACAGGAAAAAACAAGCTAAGTAACTCACAGGACTTTCACTAAAAGAAGGATATATAACTTGGAAAAACTTGGGATTTAAGGGAACAGAAAGTAGTTTAAGTAGCTTACACAGTGGTACGCTGTTTCAAACTTCCCTCAAATGAGTGGCACGTACCTAGAAGTTACAAGTCCTACAAGACACCAGTTCATATTAGAGGAGATGGAGTTCAATAACACAAACTGCTTCACAGGACTTTCACTAAAAGAAGGATATATAACTTGGAAAAACTTGGGATTTAAGGGAACAGAAAGTAGTTTAAGTAGCTTACACAGTGGTACGCTGTTTCAAACTTCCCTCAAATGAGTGGCACGTACCTAGAAGTTACAAGTCCTACAAGACACCAGTTCATATTAGAGGAGATGGAGTTCAATAACACAAACTGCTAAAATCTCAATTCCCTGATCACATGCAAAGAAATTCGAATAGTTATTATCTGTTCAAATTTGGCCATATTTTCAAATTACTAGGAAAAGACACACTGGTCTGCAATTTCAAACCCCTGTTACAGAAGAGAGAGTGCTACAGCCTCTTGATCAGACAGCCTTTAAAAGGCATGGCTGATACAATTATTTCCTGCCTTATTCTCTGGAATGGCCAAAACATTTTGAATGATGCTTTAAAAATATTTTTTCTAAGGCAGAAAATCCGAGGTCATATATTCAGCAATTAAGCAACAGAAAATGCAAACAGTACAGGCCAATAGTGCTCTCCACTCATCCTATAATTATAGGATGGATCTACATGAAAGTTGGCATTTAAAAACTTTAACAACTAAAAGGAAGATGTTAAAACCCATTTACACTGCATGTAAAGATGTGAAAAGGAAAATCATGTGTCTTCCACCATTATCATACAACCTTAACTGCACTAAGAAGTTAAACTGTATTACCTTATAGTAGCCTTAAAGCATTTCATTACCTTGCTTACAGATAAGCAGCGGTCCAATCAGACCAGAGTTAAAATCCACTGCCATGTTCTCATGAGAATAATATGCATAAGTAAGACAAGGAAGGTCAGCTCCTCTTGGACCAATTTCTTCTGTTATATCCCACACATACGTGTAGACCTGGCCCGGAAATACAGCATCATCTTGTTTTTCTGCAGACGATGTTTTGTCATCATACCGGGAGCCTGCCAAGAAAAGAGTCAGTAGGATGGTGTGAAGACAAAAGAGCAATTAAAGCATGTGGAATGTCCTCCTACAATCAATTCAAAAAGCTTGGTTTCTTTCTTGCCTATATGATATTTCAGCTTTAAAAGACAACTCAGGATTCCACTCACGCTGTGGAGGGTAGCTATTCCACCATCCTGTTTCTTACAGATTAAAGATTTCCTAGAACTGTCCTCACTGCCAAAAGGTGGGGCTCTTCATCACTCTGACTAGGGTTAGGATGGCATGAAGCCTCAGCCTTTGCTCACTGAGGCTCTGTGGAGGAATGCCCCCCACTTTGTCAACATCCTAAATGTCTCTCAGAAAGCCATTGCGCAGGCTAGCATTGCCTTTCTGCCTGAGACCTTTGTGCACTGCATATCCCGACGGCAGTAATGGCTCATGTCCATGCCTACCATACCCAAGAGATCTGCAGTCTGACAAGGGGAGCCAGAGAATCAAAATCCTCGGTGAAAGAGGCACATTAATAAGACAGTCAAACTGAACTGCCTATCGCTTCCATTAACATGTTCTGTGCAACAACATGAGATGGGGTTGCAAAACTCTTCTTGAGCTGACACAACAAACACAGCCTTGAATAAACTTGTAAGCTACAGGTCAGAGCTCTGGCTCAGCAGTCAGGGCAGGGCAATCAAACTCACTCTGTGCGAGTGCAGACATTTAACTGCCAATGTGGTCACAGTTTATGATCTCTTTTTGCTAGTCTCATGAGGGTTCCAGGAGCAAAACACCACAAAGCTGAGCATGAAGTGCTGAGTATCAAAACAACAGGATCAGCAATGTCAGCTGCCTTTACCAATAATGCCTTGATGTACGCTATCACAAGGGATTTGGAAAAGTCTTGTTAAGACCTGTATTTAAGGGTTTACATGTCCTGAAACAGAATATTTTGCAGTTACACGGAGTTTGAACCAGATGACCTCCAGAGGTGCCTTCCAACCTCAACCTCTCTGATTCTATGAAACAGCATTAGCACACATGTCAGCAGACTGTACGTGTCAGGTGTCACTCATATTCCCTAGTGTTACACTGATGAACAAGAAAGGAGGTAACAAGGGGTGTGAAGTTTTAATCCAGGATCAACAGATAATTGTGTTACACATATCCTCAAACATTGGTCTGGGCTCCTCTCTATTTCATGCAGTGGTCTGCAAGTAAATGAACAAAACACACAGTTTGAATAGTCCTTACCTTCTGCATTTTTGCTGTAAACTATGCCTTGGGGATGAATACTGACTGGCTTGTCAGCCATATTCTTAAGGTGAACTACTAACGTATCTCCCACTTCAGCACGCAGAGTTGGTCCCAGGAGTCCTGAAGTTATTCAAGATAGAGAGGAAAATGTGAGCAAAACAGTATGTTTAGTGAAACAAAGAGTTCTCTCCTCCCCTTAGGGAACATCAGCTCTCAAAGTATAAGCTGCAAAATTAATACAGGCAGAGAATGTAATACCACTGCGATGAAGATTTGCCTGTAAAAAGGCATGCGAGGATCTAAACCAGGTGGCTCAGTCAGGAATGTTATAAACTGCTATCTGGCAACTAGCACTTAAAAAAAACCCAAAACCAAAAACACACAGGAAAATGGTAGATTTAGGGGGAAAAAAAAAGTTATTTCCAGATACAGAAGATGTATCAAAAGGTTCATGTTGAGGTTCATTGGGAATTTCTAGGAACCCTTCACATACAATTTAATTAAACAGTTTTAGGACTGCAGATATGTTATAGTTTAAGAGTTTAGAGAAAGGCATTAAAGCACATTTCTTTGAGTAGCCCTCAAATGCCAGAAGTCACGGAACAAAAAAGATCTTTCAATCCCAAAATGTTGTCTAAAGAAATAATCAGTTCCATGTTGCAAATTTCTTGATGCATTGCCTGTAAAAGGCTTCAAGAGGTCCTAGGGCCTAGAGCACAAGTCCTGTGAGGGGCAGCTGAGGGAGCTGGGGTTGTTTAGCCTGAGGAAAAAAAAGGAGGCTCAGGGCAGACCTTATCCGTCTCTACAACGACCTGAAAGGAGGTTGCAGAGGTGGGGGTTGGTCTGTTCTTCCAGGTAACAAGCGACAGGGCAAGAGGAAAAGGCCGAAAGTTGCACCAGGGGAAGTTCAGATTGGGCATTAGGAAAAAGTTGTTCACTTGAAAGGGTGGAACGTGCTGTCCAGGGAGGTGGTTGAGTCACCATCCCTGAAGGTGTTTGAGAGACATGTGGATGAGGCTCTTAGGGACATGGTTTAGCTGTGGTATTAGCAGTGTTAGGTTAAAAGTTGGACTACATGATCGTAAAGGTCTTTTCCAACTTAAAAGATTCTATGATTCTAAGAGGGGGCTGTATCCCTACTCCCCGTGTTTCAAAAATAAACAAGGGAAGAAACCTGCTAGGACAACCGCTGCCTTGTTAGCCTCCTTCCCTGCAATCTATTTTGTACATTTCTTTCTCTGAAAGAATCAAAACACACAGGAGACAAACAAAACTGGAAGGAACTGGACTTATCAGGGCAACTTGTTAACAATTTCATATCGCCAACCTCACACACACTTACTTTGAATTCTAAATCTGAACATCTAACATCTGCAGTTACTTTACCCATTAATATGAAGTGCAGACAGACTACATAAGTACCAGAACTCAAGCACCATACTTAAGGCACGGTGTAAGCACAAGAACTTGCCTCTATCCAAAGCAGCATCTTCAAGAAGTACCAGATGCAAAGGCAAAGGACATGTTTCACACCCAACCTCAATTTTTCTTTTCCTTTCCACTAATCTATCAGAAACTTACTTAGCCTTAGGCTCCTTCCATGTGAATTTATAGTGTCACCACTGTGACTGTGCCATGCAAGTCTAAATGTGTATGGGAATCACATGCTGAAAACAAAGGGAACAACTTTGTACCATGAAATTAATTTGCAGGTAGCACTGAGCCCCAGCCTCTGAAAAATCCAACCTCTCTATGGGCTTTGAAAGCCTAGTGCACTGTAGAGTCCTCACCCTCTGTGCCTATTTGGCGTATGTGCAAAACAACAGACACAAATACAAGCTTGCTTAGCTTCTAACTGGCTTTGTAACAAGCAAAAATGCTCAGAACATTTCCTTCCTGTTTACCTGCAAATACATCTGCTGGCTTTTCTTTTTTAAAATCCTCTTCATATTCTCTGTAAGCGATTTTCTTAAACACAGTATCTGAATGCTCCAATCTGTAACCAGAAGAGTTACACAAAAAATTAAAAGGACAAACATTCCCAGAGATGCCATTGCTGTTTAACAGATACCTCAGAAAATGAATCCTGCAATTACATTTAACCTCTTTACATTTTGCTGTAGGCAAGGCACACAGTCCAACTCTTTGTATCCAGTGTCTTCCCCTCTTCCTCTTACTCTATTAAATCTGTGAAGTTCCTGAGCTAGGCTACTTCATATCAGACATTCAATTACAACACCTAACATAGTTTACCCCTGATTTTGCTGATGGTTTCTATAGGTCCTTTTGATTCTGCAACGAAGATGTCCGTTGTGTTTATTTAAGACACAGAGGAAAATGTCTTGACCATGCTTAACCTAGAAAGCATCATCTGACAAAACACAGTGAAAGAAACCTCAACTTCTCTTTACTCAGCTCCATGCCTAACTTCAAGACTCAGCACAAGGATTCAACAACAGCGTTAACAGCAAGCTCCTGCAGCAGTAATGACCTTGGAGGCAAGCACAAAACCGTTCCCTGACAACAATAAAGGATCTCACAGCAAGTCAGAAAATTGCTTTCGCAGAAACACCGCAAGTGACCTTAGTCTTGTCACGTAAATGGTTCAGGTACCCAGTACAATGCACAATGTTTTCTTAGAAAATACCTAGACAAGCAGAAGGAAACCAGCACGCACTTCCGGAATGGAAATAATGATGACGAGAGGGCTGGAGGGATAATAGCCTGTATTGAATTTTACATTTATTGGTTGATTTCTTATAGGATATATGATGACTGGATCCAAGGGTAATCCCGCTTGCCTTTTTTGTACTGCCCTTTCAGGCACATTTGGCAGTGGCTGCGCAAGCACAGAGAGCCTGGGCAGTGACAGCACAGCGAGCTCGCTTCAGTGGCATCCAGGGTCCATATGGGGGAGGGAGATGTCTTTTTGTAGAGACCTTTTGCAAACCCCTCTGTGACACTCACTCGCAGCAGGAGAGAGAGGCAGAAGCAGTTCATCTTTCAATTAGTTCCCCTCTCTTTAAAGTCACTGATAAAATTTGGTTTCACCCTTTAAGGAGAAGGACCCGACCCGTAACCGTCATTACAAGTGCTGCCCTGCTGTGGCAATGTTCAATAGAACACGCACAGAAGACTAGGGAGCGGAAGAGGAAGTTATCAACGCCAATTGTATAGCTAGGGGGAACAAAGTACATAGCTTACCAACACTTCAGAAGTCTCAGACCACGCAAGCAGGTCTTAGTTACATAACTTTCAGGAATGGCAGCAGCAACACTGCATGCACAGATAACACATTTTCACTTCGCTCTGAGGTGTTTTATAAATAATGCTTGTACAGGGTAACAAATCTCTATGAAGATAAGAAAACTGACACTCAGAGTGTCCTTTTCTAGCATGTATGATTGGAAAACTAAGGAAATAGTTCAGGGACAACCCATAACTCTCTTTGGTTATTTAGAACCTAAAGCAGCAAAGTATCAGATTCTTACACTGTATTTATTTAGACATTCAGCTTCTACTGAAATCAGAGTAAACACACCCAAATGCCCTTGGGAGCCAAGCCATGGGCTCTTCCTTAGTATCTCTGTGTTTGGTTGTTGTTTTTTTCTTTTCCTTTTTTGTTTCCCAAGACCCATTTGGGATGTGATTTGCTCCAAATACTCATGTGAGATATCTCAATAGGCACTGTGTTTGAAAAACTCCTAGCTAATCACAGAGTAATTCAACTGAGGCACTCTCGTGTGTCTCTGCTGCATGAAAACTGTCTATTCACAATGTGACATCTAACGACACAGCAGTTGATGCTTATATTGATGCATCCAGTGCAGATGAGAATGAAGTTCTAACTACTAAATTCACATGCCCGAGTCAACCCTTAAATGGCATTTGGCTTCATATTCCTACATTTAAATCATGTTTTCCTCTGTCTCGCCAGTTTGACATCAGGCTTATACCAAGTTGTATTAAACTTCCTATAGGAGCTTTAGAATTCATAGAAACTTTGTTTTAATTAAGTCTTGGAAAAATGAGTTATAAAGTCTAAATCTGAACTAGAAATGTCCTTTCCAAAACATCCAGAAATGCAATACACTTAAAAAAAAAATCACAAACTAAACAAAAATAAAGAAAACAAGCCCTCCACCAATATAAAAAATGCAGTAGTATCCAAATACAACCTTCAATGTAGGAAGACAGTAATTTGTACCATTTCATGCCACTTCACGAACAAATAAAAGCTGTGTATAATGACTACAGTGAGCACAGCATAGGAGTGAAGCCTAATTTAAACAGAATTCTAAATTATGTCCAAGTTTTGTGATCTGTAGCATTGCACTCACAGTGCTTATAATCCTAAGGATAGTAGTGATAATACAAATAAAATATTCTATATGGTTGATTGGCATTTAGGCTGCCATTCTGCAATACTATCTGGAAAAAAAAAAAAAGAAATAAGTATTTCCACTTAATGAAGTATAAGAACGCATGATCCTACAACATTTACTCAGCAGAACTCAGGATGAGCATTTCACAGAAACTACTGAACAACTCAGAAACAACATAGCTAGTTCCAAAGTTCATCAGGCTCTGATTTAAGTGCAAGTGACAGTATCCAAATCGGAACATATTTATTCCCCTTCAGCAAATTCTAAAGTCTGAAAGTTTTTGAACTCCTACTAAACCACGTTTCAATTTAACATCAAACCCCAAACAACAAACATCAACCCACACAGATGATTATAAAAGCAAGCCTGGAACATATTTAACAGAAGTGTCCTGAAAACATAAAAATAATTCTATTCTCTAATGAAGTAAATAAAAAGGAGCTTTTAATACTTCACTGGCTCCAGTTCAGGTCACGCTGTTTAAAGTCACACAAGTTCCTCTGAAGTCAACAGATCAGGCTCTAAAGTCCTCCTGGACTCTACAATCCCACAGGAGATGGGAGATGTAAAACACTTTCAGTCATGAGAGAGGACTAGCTTCATCCTTTTTATCGTGCACTCTGTTACCTGGACTTCTCCTCAGATTCCGGTTTGTAGGTCCAGCTAGTGATCTGAGCAGCAATATAGTGCTCCCTGACCTTCACAGCTCCCACCACATGCTTCTCTGAGTCCGGCCACCACGAACCAAGAAGAAGCAAGAGAAAGAGAGGCGCGCAGTGGAGCGTCATGGTACAGATGCCTGTTGATGCTGCTGTGGAAGACAAGGCAGAAACCGCTGCTTTTATTTCTGCTGCTGCTTCTAACTTCCCCTCAGAAATGAAATAATTGTGATGCAAGAGGGTAACAGCATTTGCTACGCTCAGGTCATTGCTCTTCACCTCCTCCTCCCTTTACTGACAGGGATCCAATAGAGATAAAAAACTGTTTAAACTACCTTCCTTCCCCTCCTCCACAATCTTCAGTGAGAGACAGGCACCAAGGAGAAACAGCTTCAGCCCCACTACAGACTGCAGTTGGGTCGTTGCCTAGTGAAGCAGCAGGGTATCAGAGGCAGAAAACAATTACTTAGATCACTTACAATTACAGGATGTTTGACTTGCATGGTTAGGAAGAAGGGGGGCATATTTAGTATCTTCCCAGAAAACAGAAACCCAGCACAGGTCTGGCACTGATGGAAATTTCCCAGTTAGATGCTAACTTCTCCTAAGAAATCATTCCCAGTTAGAAAGCAAAACGTTGGGGATTAGGTGAAGGGAGAAGTGGAGGCAGGGCTAAATCTAGTTCAGATCACCACGTGCTGCACACTCACAATAGTTAGTCAGTATTCTTTTCAAATGTGTTGCCAGCTTCAGTTTGGTTCCCGCTACACTCTCAGGTACCTCAGGTAATGGGTAACGACCAGGCTTCTCCGTGGCAGCTAACAGGTCAGTCTGAAGACTTGCCTGTAGTTAGAATCCTTCTAATCTGGTCTTGATAAGGATCTGCTCACATTTATCTACAGAGAAACGCTTAGGAAAATACCTTTTGATAAGCTAATTGCCAATGTCAACTATATCACCAAAAATATTTCCCTGCTCTTGCCAGTGCTGAGAATTTGTCAAAACAACATAAAATTGTTGAGCATGTTTCCTATACACTGGGCTTACTGGAAAAGGAAAAAATTCCTACCTATTTTTTTTGTGGATAGATCACATTTTGTTAATAATGTTTTGCCAATGTTTTCATGACAAAAAAAAAAACCCTAAACCCCCAAATCAAAACAACTCCACTCCAGATCCAGACAAAAATAGGGACAACATTTTCTCAGGCTGTTTCAAAAGAAAACCTGATCAATTCCAGGTTTGATATATGGCTCAACAGCAGAATGGTCTAACTGGCAGCTTGGTTCATTCTATCCAAACTACACGGTACCATATGGCCTTAGAAGTGATAGAGAAGAAGGTTGGGAAAAAACCTGCTGAAGACCAGTAGCTGAATGACCCTACCAGACCTAAAACCAGTCGTGATCACTTGGATCACAGCATAAGGTTTACAGGCACCATGGAAGAGTTTCAAGGCAGCATACTGAATTTACGCATCTGCATGGACTTAATCCCCGTTTCCGTGAGCCCCTTTGACACGTATATTATGTGTGAAATGGGTTCAAAACCCAGAATCCAGCAACAATCCAGTTGGACCAGGACGTGTGCACTGATACTGAAGATAAAATCTTAAACACAGTCCACTGGTATTTCAGTACTAATTAATTATTGTTTTGATTAAACAACTCACCATCATCCTTAGTAAACTAAGTATTTCAATACTAATTAATTATTGTTTTGAACTCACCATCATCCTTAGTAAACTACATCAATATTTTTTAAGTAAAAAGTCACAGTATTTGTATGATTTCTACTCAGATTCCAATCTCGTCTCTGGCTCAGGATCTATTTCAATACTGGTGCTTAGGAGTTTAAAAGTCGGTGTGAAAATGCCTATAATTTGGATTTTATGAAAGAAATCTCTGGGCAGATGGACAATTCCTTCCTTTGATCCAGAACTGATGAGAGGCAGCTGGTGCTGAAGTGCCTGGCACATTCTCTTAAACCTAAACCATCTTCACCTTTAAGTTAGCTTGTCTCGCTCCCAGGTCTTCAACATTCCTACAGAAACACATAGAAAATACCACACACCTCCATCAGAACAGAAACTGATTCATGTTTGAGTACAATCTCTACCCATTGGGCTTTACAACACTGTTCCTAAAGCTCCTTCCCATACAGGGATCTGAAAACCTTTTTGAATTCTTATGTGACTGGCTGAGGAGATGAAACTAAAATACACTTTAAACAAGTCCTCCTGTGATTCTGTTCAATGAGCTAAGGTTTTCACTGAATCTTTCAAAGAACCAATTTTCCATTTTAGGTGAGTTTCTAATACTTTTCTCTGTAATAAAATGCTAAAATATTGCAGGCTAAAAATGAATACCCTGAATATTGGCTTATAAGCCCTTGCTTTGTGACTGTGAGCCGGAAACATCAAAGCTGGTATCAGATAGTTATTTATCTTTTATCCCTGCTGATGAATTTGGGGGCTGCATTTTTGAAATTTCTCAGCCAATGAATCATGCAGTACCAATCAAATGGTAAAAGGACTCAAAATGCATTACATCAGTGAAATTACTTATATCATTATTAATAATCCAAAGATTTGTTCCCTTCCACCTGACCACTGATTTCTAGCATCTGCAACTACATCCTCTGTCTGACACTGTGAAAGTCTAATACATACATGTATTCTTTAGTTAGCATTGGTTGCCTGCAAGCTATTACTGTTAGTCACCTAAGAAGTGTCTACAGAATGTATCCTTCATGCTGAAGTCTTCCAAGACAATGCAACTTTATTGTCTACGTACGTTTTTAGCCACGATCTTAGCTTCTTCTACTTCACAACACCGCACGTACTGCAAACTTCATGTTTTATCCTCATTCTTTACTCACATGTTCAAATTTAATTTATATCCAGTCACCAGCAATATCAAAAGATCCTGTGGGTAAAAGCCATTCATGGAGAAGTGGGGGTCTAGTCCATACTGGCAAGACAATCCCTGCAGCACAACGAGCAGTGTTATTCCCAAAACAAAGCAGTACCTTTGGGAGGCACTGATACTGAGGTGCCAAATGAACAAAGCAGGGAACGAGAAGCATAAGCAGTACTTTGACACTAAAAGCTGCTCTGCATCCTCTAACTGGAGAAGATTTCTGTCTGTTCTGACACCCAGTAATTACAGTGAGTATTCTAGTTATGCTACATATGAAAACATACTAAGAGTGTACTCATAGTACTGCTTTAAGGCTGACGTTTAAAACTAACTGGCATTGCCAATTTTTTACCCAGAACAGCCTAGGCTATTGTCTGAGCAATCAAGAACAGGTAAATCTTCAAATAAGCTATAAAGGGGTGATTTGTAATGTTCTGTGAATTACAGATTAGGACCCACAACAAAGTTGGTTCTAATAAATCACAAACACTATCCCAAATGCTAGCAGGCAGCCATATCCCAATGGCTGCTATCAGTAATAACAACTGCATATAGTGACTGAGGGAGGTAGCATAAAGAAGCTGTAAAACTACTATGGAATTGGTTGCTGACAATGCCCTAACATGGATCCCCCCCTCTCTCATTCAAACACACAAATCGATGTGCAACGGTCCAGCAAACGTACTTTGTTTAGTGCAGGGTGAAAGGATTTCATGGGCAAACAAGGAGTTAATTATTGCTCAGCAGTGAACACGTAGTCCTGAATGTAGGTAAAAGACAGAGGGGGCACTTACCAAATCTGCCAGGCACACCTCAGAACAGAAGCCATCTTCACTTCTCCAAGGCGGCGCTAGAGCCAAGAAAGGTTAATCTGTGAAAGAGCTCATTTTAGAAATTCACAGTCGATGCACTAGGTTGAAAAACCACATGAGCAGACAAAAAGAAAAGGTGGCAGAGAAACTCGGGCTTTCAGACAACTCAGAAGGAATACATACAGGCTTTTCGTTTGAGCTGCCATCAGCTGTAAGAACCCGTTCTGCCCAACTGTTCACGGAAGGCAGGTCGTGCAGCTTGTGTGCTCACACACTCCAAGGCAGTAAGCATGTAGAACAGCATCTCAGCGTGGTCCAGTGCCAAAGGCCTCAGAAGATACATAATCACAGTGATTTAAAGCTAAATACGTTCACGCGTTCTAAACCTGTACTGTTCCCTGGGAGAAAAGCAAGTGCCTTTGATTAGAGCTGAGTGTTTCTCTGGCCAACGTGTTTGCCAAAACCAATGATTTAGCAGGACCCAACACTGTTTGCACAGAAACGCTGAATACAATAAACAGTTTCAAAGAAATAAGTGTATTTTCTAAATACTGTAAAATCTAATTTCAGTACTTTAACCGATTTGTCTAAGACCCCTGGCTTTTGGTGTGAAAATTCTCCATTTTAAGGAACAAGAAGAGAGAAGGATACCGTAGGTTCCTCTCTTCAAAAACTGCATTAATAACGGCCAACTCAAAACTTTGGACTGACCCAAAATAAGCTTCCCCCACCCCCGCAGGGGAATTTTGCTCCTACTCCAAACTATGTTTGTGTTCTCTGTGTTCCAGTTTGTCTCCTGTACTAAGAAATTTCCTTATTTGCCCAGGCTTACAACTGATAGGCCGCATGGGACCAACTGCCCTCACGCTAAGTCAGCCGAGGAGCGTATTTGACTTGGCTTTCTTTCTGCAGAGAGTAACAGTGGTAAGCATACCAGCGCCCACAACACGACGTTAACCAGGCGGTACGGGATTGCAAGTTTGCAACTAGGAAGGCTTGTAGCTTTTTGTCATAAATCCTTGCTGGAACTGAAAGTGGATTATCAAAAGAGGGAGCCTCTTAAGAAATAACTGTAAACATACCTACTTCCAACAACAGGTATGATACTTTGAATGAATCAACAGTTTTTTCCATCTGGTTGCATTTTCTACATCTAATTGCAAGAACAATTCTTGCACCTACTAGCAGATAAGGTTATTTTCCAGCAGGAAAGCAGACAGGTATGTTTCAGGAAGAAATATGAATTCTGGTAGTTTCTGGCTTGACTAAATTACACCTGTCCTTATGGACTTTACAAGTCCCTGGCAAATCCATGGCATTCCAGTTCTCTAGCAACGGATCGGGGTGTTTGTTAGCAAGATGGTTAAACAAACTCCACTTTCCCACACCTAAAAATGCAGCCACAGAAGGACAAAGTCGAAATTGCCCTCATTCTGTAACACGGTTTCCACCCTTCATCATTGACTTTTAAAAGACTAAACACGGAAGTGCACTTTCCACGTATTGCTGGGGAATTACTGCTTTGATTTTTAGTTCTACGTTTATTTTTTATTGGAAGCAAGTCTTTTTTTGTATTTTCAAAGTATTTGATATCCACATTGATATCTAGTCAAGCAGAGCAGCACATATTAGTCACCACGCACTGGGTTTGGTGATACTAGGCATTTCTGTGCTACAAATGCCATAAGACATTAAATATCACGGTGCTGATGGAAGCCATGGGCAAGTTCTCTTCAGTTCTGCTGCTACTCTGTTTTTCTGTTACAGTCAGAAAAAGAAAAGTTTTCATCAGTTTATACTTAAATCATGCCACTTACTGCTGTCAACAGCCTGACAAAAGAAGAATGTGTCATTTGTTCATTCAACATATATTGGAAACCAGTGAAAGACCAGTTGACTTGATACGTTGTCAAGGAGGAAGATAGACACCTTCTAGGGAGAAGGATGTTTCAAAAGATTCTGACAGAGCAACGTAAAAAAATATACATTACTGCTGGCTATTTTAAGCTGTACTCCCTCTCTGCTCCCCTCCCAAAGCCCCTTTTTTGCTGGGTGGAGGACAGCTACTTCCTTTGTTACCAAAACCCCCAAAACATCTTTGAAATTAGTCTGATAGGGAAAATCCTATGGCATGACTCAGTGGGTGTGGTTAAGTTTTAACAGGTTTCAGCAAGCATTACTCTTCACTGATGCAGACATTGCTTAAGATATTGTCCAAGAAAGAGGAAGTGAAGATGGATATCAAAACAGGAAAGCCAATTTATGCACAGTACACAGAACTTGACTGCAGGCTCTCGTGTAAGTAACAGCATGGTACGGAGGACAGCCAGGATGGGGACCAGTTGTGCCAAGACAGGGACCAACCTTCCTACCCAAGATTAAATTCAGTCAGTTGCATTCTGCAAGGTAATCTGAAGTTGGGTGTCTGCAAGTTAGATGTTTGAGAGACAAAGACACCCAACTTCAGATTATCTTGCAGAATGCAAGTTAGATGTTTGAGAGACAAAGATGCTGTCCAGAAAGCTAAACAGAGTTTAAGTGAACCATATATATATATAAAATTGTTCCTTTCCTCCCATTTTCCATAACATACATTCTACAGGGCAGCAAGCAGCTGCTAAAGCCTGGATACGTCTGCAGTATTTGCATTCATAAACAACGCCATGTCTATCTACCCCAAAAAGGAAACCATGCTATTATACTGCCAGTTAGTGTAGTTGAGGCAGACAAGCGATCAAGATCGAACCTTCCTCTACCATAGCAATCCTCTCCATTTACCCCCAAGCTGTAAAGTCTTACTGACAAAATTACAAGATGAACAGACTACATACAAATATTCCTCCTTTGTCTTCAAAAGAATTTCATCTCAAAACACTAGTCTTGCTCAAGTGTAAATCTAAATCAACTTTCAAAGATTGGTTACTTACAGCTCTTCTAGTTTAAGATGTAATCAAACATTCCTAACAAGAAGATCACTTATATTCTTTCAGCTTTCAAAAACCTCCTCTAGCTAGAAGAATCCTAACCATTTGTAACTAGGCAAAACCCAAACACATAGCTCTCAGGTAAATTTAAATGGGAGGGAGGAAAAAAAAAAAATTCACATTTTCAGGAATCAGCAATGAAGCCAAAGCATTAGGTTTCTAATAGGAAAGTAGATTTTAGTTTCCAATATAGACAAAAATAGTCTTGTGTTGAAAGGAAGTTGAAGGAATTATGGAGAACAAAATCCCACCTCTTAGTGCAGTGTCTGTATAGGAATGAAAGTGATGTATTTATATTACACACAAAGATTTTTATTAAAAAGGCTGGTAATGGAACATTTTATTTTAATGCATCAACTTGATAAAAGGTTAGTTACAGAAATTGTGTATAATGTTGCATAAGTCACATATATGGGTTATTTAAAAAAAGATTTGACAGTTAGAGGAGGACATCTCTTATTGTAGCTACATTGTAAAGTGCCTTGTGTAGTCATACTCTATCGTTGGAATGACCGCCTGTACAAATTTCAAGAAAATAAGAAGGTACCTGAGTTCCTTGTTAAGGAAAACTTGCAATAGCTAGAAATACTGTAAAACAAAGCAGAAGTCACATTCAGTGGTCTGCTCAACGTTATTTCTTGCAAATACAAAAATACCACCATAGCAGTTCTACAGTTCAAGACTGGGAAATAAATACAGCAGAGCTCTGGTAATGACACCTGATGCTTGCCCAAACATACAGACCTTCCTGTTTTAAGTGAAAGCAGGAAACAAGGAGTTGTTTTCAATAAATCTTACAAACATTTACAATCCCGTTTACATACTTAATGTGTGTTATTAATAAATGCCAAAGCAAACTGCACTTAGCAAGGCTAATCTCTAGCTACCTTCCTGTACTTGCAGGGAAAGCAGGCTCAGTGCCTCAGGAAAAGCAGCAGATTCCTGTTCTTAAGCATTCTTTGAAAAAGCTTCTTTCTGTCGGTGATGGAAAGCAGAGATGAGCTTTGCTAAACCGAGAAGTCTGCCTCTGTAGAGACCACCTTCCTCATCTTCCTTGTGTATATCACCTTCAAACACATGTTGGGCCTGAACCTGCAGTCTGGAGTATATCAGATAACTATAAATGAAGGTGTCTGTCCACCTGAGACTGAGGCAGACAGCAAACTGAAAACTTAAAATAAATCACTACTTTCAACTGATAATTCAATTAGATTGGTACTGGATATAAGTAAAACCTACTATTTTAACATGTCAGTCTCATGGACCGTTTCTTGACAAATACAAACTTTACCATAATGAGGGAAGAAATTGCCTGTTAAAAACCCCTCCATTTGTTTAGCAATAGTGAAAGCAGCTTATTTTCAAGATTGTGATTACTATTTCTGACTGCTGAGGAATTGAAGACTTGACCTACCTCACCAGAAAAGTTATTTTCCAGTTCAGTTTCCGTTGCGTGCTACACAAATTGAGCAAGTCTCAATTTGTACAGCGAACGAGAATTCTACTGATTCAGGGCCTGTAGCTGCTTAGTAATCACCCCCTCCTTGTCTGCCTTACAGCAGCCAAACCAGAATGCTATTTTGAAAGGACACACTTGCTTCTAACACGGAGGTTACTCAGCAGAAACCACAGTATGAATTACAATAAATCATAACTAAGATAGAATTGCCTTTCAGCAAGGTGCCTAATTGAAGCATTTGAAATTGGTGTTCAGAACTGCTTCAGTAATTTCCACTGCTTTTTTGTCAGCTGAATGTTTACCCAGATATTGTTCATGTGCAGCATAGCGAATAATGGAACCTCTACTCCTTTTAGAAATCAGTCTCAGTTTCAAATCTCATACAGAAGCGGCTGTACCAAGAGCAGTGTAACACTCTGCCCAAAGTCTATGAACCTCCAGCCTCATGCTCCTACACTGGGATCTCAGTTTCATACTTAACAGCTACTTTCTTCACACCCCTACAAACAAGGGCTCAGTCCTGTCCCTTCAAACCGGCCTACATTCCCCACTACTCCTGCCACCCTCCCCCCAACCCTCAAAAAGTGATTAACAGAGCTTGTTTGCACAAAGGAGCTCGTCCCAGAACTCCAGTAAGCACTGCCACAAACAGTTGTTTACTGCTTTCACACACAATTGCGTTCCAGTTTAGGAACCTTGACGTAACAACTCCTTACACTGCAAGAAATCTAAGAATACTGTCTAGCAAGGAAAAAGGATACATGTGAACTCCAAGTTCTCCTCCACCTTCTGCAACAGTCTCGATTATTTTCTTCATCACTTCTGCATGCCTGAAAAACAGATCAGAAACAGTGATAATACTTTCCTTAAAGTGACTTCCTCTTCATCTCAGTAGCATCACGGTTAGTGCAAATTAGGCAGTTTTTGGACTGTTAGCTTCAGAAGCAGCAAGAAGCAGCTTTCAGTTTAATGAGGAAAGAAAATAATCTCAACAACATAAAGTTAAGTGACAAATGCAACATTATTTGCCCGCTCCTTACATTCACAAGGAATCACAGAATGGTTTGGGTTGGAAGGGACCTTAAAGACCATCCAGTTCCAACCCCCCTGCCATGGGCAGGGACACCTTCCACTAGACCAGGTTGCTCAAAGCCTCATCCAGCCTGGCCTTGGATACTTCCAGGGATGGGGCATCCACAGCTTCTCTGGGCAACCTGTTCCAGTGCCTCACCACCCTCTACAGGAAGAACTTCTTCCTCATATCCAACCTAAACCTCCCCACTTTCAATTTAAACCCGTTACCCCTTGTCCTGTCACTACAGGCCCTTAAAGGAAAGAGAAAGATGTTCTATGCTACAGTGTAGACTTAAGTGCTATAGAGTCAGTACATATTGCTTGTCACTAGTGTTAACTGTTAATTGCTAAATGCCACAGAAGCCACCAGGTAAGCCCCCAGAAGGTAATCCTCACCAGTAACAAGCAACCAGAAGTTCCCAGGTGACCCCTGAAAAAGATGTCTAGAAATTGCTGCAATTTCTTTAGCTGCCTCTGCTACACTCTTACATCTGTAGAGCTTACAAGGTATCAAGCACATCTACAATTCACGGTTTCCTAGGAAAGGCAGGCTAAACCAACCCTGCAGAAATTCGAACTGTTGCTCTCAGACTGACTTAGGGTATGAAAACTTTCTCTAGCTACAGCTGTAACTTGGGTTCTGTGGCAGATCAACAGTTTCTAAGTGACCTGCTTTTGGCTGGGATAATTTTTTTCCTAATAGCTGGTATAGAGCTGCGTTTTGGATTTAGACTGAGAATAATGTAGATAACACACTGATGTTTTCAGGTGTTGCTAAGTAGCTGTAGTGCTTATACGAAGTCCAAGGACTTTTCAGCTTCCCATGCTCTGCTAGTGAGGAGGTACACAAGAACCTGGGAGGGAGCACAGCCAGGACAGCTGACCCAGACTGGCCAAAGGGATATTCCCTACCACATAATGTCATGCTCAGCATGTAAAACTAGAGTTGTCTGTGTGGGAGGGGGAATCACTGCTTAGGGACAGGCTACCACTCTCTGGATGGTGAGCAGTTGTTGCATTGTGCATGATTTGTTTTGTACATTCCTTTACCAGTAATATTATTATTGTTTTTTCTTCTTCCTTTGCTCAACCCACAAGTTTTTTTTCCCCCAATTCCCACAGTTTTTATCTCAATCCAGGAGTTTCCCCCACCCCCAATTCCCACCCCCCATCCCAGCTGGGTGTGGGGGGACAGGGCACCTGAGTCACTGCATGGTGCGTAGTTACTGGCTGCGGCTAAAGCCCAACACTAAGCTACCTACATCCCTCTCATGGTTCTGTTACTGTAAAGTGCTACGGGGGAGAGCCTGGTTGTCAATCAGTCCAACCCTCCTTGATCAATGAGCAGTAAACCAGAACAGATTCCTCAGGACCTTGTCTGGCCTGGTTTTAGGTACCTCCAATGATGACTTAAATCTTGTCATGACCAGTCACTATTCAGAAGTAACTATCTTGTGTTCAGGATAGTTCTTATACCACATAAACCAGGAGATGAAGAACATATGAAATCAGAGGGGACAATTACTGCATGGTTAATTGATGTTTTATTTGCATATTTTTAACACAAATTCCCAGGTTGTTTTAATTCTTCCTTACTTCCATCTATACTTCAACTTTGTTTTAAATTCATAATTCTGTAGGCAATCTTTATCAGTGAGGTCACACAGGGCTACAGACATCCACATACACAACACTGCAAGCTAGTTAACAGTAATAGCTTAAAAAACGCATCCTGAAACAACGTATGTGCCTGCTGAGAAGAAGGAATAGTGGTAAGTAAAGTTTGCATAACTTTCTGACCATGCTTTGAATACCATTATGCAAATCTTAACAGCTGTCCAATAACTGGCATTTAGGTAGTTACCTCCAAAGTTAATCATGCTGCCAGCAACTGCAAACCCAAGGAAGGAAGCTGTTGTAGTTACCAAGACACACTGTAAACAGGAACACGCAAGTCTGGGCAAATACTAAAGGTCAGCATGTGTCATTCGTGCTGTTGGTCTTTGCAAATCAGCTAACCCTCACAGCTGATTCCAATTCTGGATCCTCATGATGGCCCTGCAGAACACATGCAGATCAGGTGCCAAGGCCAGTTGCTTCTATATAGGAACCTGGGCACCGGCAAAGCTTAAGCTTTGACCTTGTCCATAACGGTGGACTGTTTTTCATACTGGCACAGAATACAGGTCACCCTGCAGCCTTAACAAGTCTCTGACAGGATACTGGCTCAACTTCATGCACCTTAATGACATGTTCTTTTATGTTTTCTAAGGATTAGTTAGGCATCTCGATTCCATAATGGACAGTAATGGTCATTCTTATTGTCACACCATTATTGATGAAAAGCTTTGCTTGTGCCTTATAAACCTTCAAAAGTTGTTTCCTGTTTTCAGTTTCCTTCTGTAAGAAACTTCTGAAAGATTAATATGAAGTATGTATACCCCCAATGGAAATAAATAAGGTAACTTTGGGAAAAATGTCATATAAATTATCCTGCTATCCAAAAATCTCTTCTCTTCTGAATAAAAGCTCCTCAGGAGTAACTCTTAACTCAAGGTGATTAAATACCAGTGCTTCTCCCAGCACCTGTTTGCAAGATCACTGAGCTATGAAATAGATCAGACATTTAAAACATCTACTAAAAATCACCTACGTTGCTTTCTGGTATATCAACCAACTCTTGTGGTTGTTCAAGTAATACAAACAAGTTACTATTCGTATTTCAAGTCAGAAATACTGTATCTCTCAATTTATTTTCAATAGTAACAGCACAGTTAAGGCCATATATCAAAGAGTTAAAAGTAAGTTGAAAGAAGCTGATTTCACACTGGAATTCAACACAGCTGACACACTGACATTGTCTGAGTATCGTCTGGAAGGGCAACATATACCACCAGAAAGTAAAAGTGAAAAATAAAAGCTTTCCTGACATCTGGGGAAAAAACCCAACCCAATACCCCTTGCAGTTCATAGAGATAAAAGGCCTTCCCACAGGGCTTTCAATGTAGTGGACAACAACTACAAAGATTCCATAACAGAGAGGAAAATGCAAGACTTACTAGGACAGGGTACTTTCACAAAAAAACATTACCTATGAATTTGATTCAGTGTCTCTAACTGCTCACACGCAACGAGGCAGGTGTGGAAAAATCCACAGACGTCATAATTAGGAGAAACATTCAGAAACTGCAATAGTCAGTTAACCTTAAGATCTACAATTCACTGATCCTTGCAGTTGCTTCTAGTCCCTTCCCCACAGACAGAGTACATAAGGAAAGAGTTCAGGAGCCTATTGCCACTTATTCTGAAATAGAGACAATGAAGCCCTTGGAATTAGTGCAAGTAGTTCAGATCTAATTGTAAATGCGTTTATTAGTTAAAGAGTTTGATAGTCCCTTCACAAGACTCCTAAAAAAGTTGAGAATTGTGATTAAAGCAGTTTGCAGCAGTTAATGAGGAAGCTGACTATGTTCCTCCCGGTAAAACAATCCTTAAAAATGCTGACAAGGAATACAACTTTGAGCAGAGCTGCAAGATGAACATTTTCAACTAACTGCTCAAAATAGAAGCAGTCTCAAGTAGCTGACAGCAGCACCAGATTGCCATTTCTTTCCTTTCTCTGACGCACGACACTGGGACATACACGTCACAAGAAACAGCCAAGTAAGTTTAGGACCATCCAAATACCCTATATTACACAATTCTTGTAACACACAGGAAAGCAACAGCAGCAGATCTAGCTGAACACTGGTACTTCCTACCTGAATTAAGAACAAAATGACATTTTCCGCTATTACTTTTTGCCTCAGAAGACCAGACCTTCTTCGCTGTTACGTTTACCAACTTAAGAAAATACAACAGCTCACCTCAGAGAGTAAGAGAACCTTGGATACACTGTTAGCCTCTTTCCTCACAGTCTCAAGATGACCTTTTCAAACCTGTCTGATGTTAAGCAGTTGCTGATCAACTAGATCACTTTGAGAAAGACTAGGCAGTTTCCTCCACATTTAAGACTACCAACAACTCTGTCTCTCTGTGACATCAATAATCTCATTCATGTTTGAAGACTAATAGGAAGAAGGGTCATGATGCAAATGCTTTCTTCCAGTGTAGATGTGGATTACATAACAAAGGCAGAGGCATGTCACTGCCTTCAGAGGAAGAAGTGAAAACATTCACACAGAGCTCTCACTCGTGAAGACTCTCAATCCGAATTCACTGACTAGCATTAGATTGGTTCTTACCCTGCAAAGGTGTCTGCAAATTTAAGCAGATTCCACCGCAGCCACAGTCCAGTACAAAACCCACAGGCCTACCTAGTCTGTGAGGGCTCATGCCCAAATATCCTGTCATCTTTGTGTCTCCCGAGAGTCCCCTCCCAGCCTGCATCCATCCACAGGAGCTTCACCCCAGCCAGTTTATCAGCAGGGCTTCCAGCAATCACTAAATTAAGCCTTGGCTTCAGGCTTTTTCCCCCTCCTTCTGTGAATGACCTTCCTCATCAGTCTGTTAAGCCTTCCTACTGTCATCCCACTTGACAGTCCTTCAAAAACACAAGTTGCACAAAAAGCTGCATCCATTTTTTTGCCCAAACCCTTGCAACAGCAAATTGTAAGACAGTCAAAGTCACTAACAGCTTATTATAGTAAGACTGATCCGTTCGTGTAAGGTACAAGAATACCTTACTGGATCAAACCAAAAGGTCTGCCTTGTCCTGCTTACTACCTTATAGTACGTGCTCAAGAAAGAGGTCAGAGCAAGCACCTAGTAATGCTTCCCCCAGAGTACTACCAGTTTCCAGCAATATGCAACCCAGGGACGTTCTAATTCTGGAGCATTCTGATAACATCACTTTTAAACAACTCCTGACAAAGTTTTCCTTCATTAAGTTCATATTGCTTAAATAAATGTTTATTTTAATTAGGTACTGTGTGTAGAATTTAATCCTTTTTCTGGCTTTGAACATTTCAGCAGTGAGTAACATTCAATGCCACCAGTTTTACTATTAGAAAAAACTGAACACCTATTACATCACCTTCTGTGCCATTCACAATGGTCACCAAAATCACACCTCCCTCCCTCAGCTGCCTTTTCCACAGCTGAAGGGTCCCAGGTTATTCAATCATTTCTTACAGGCAAGAGCTTCAGAACCCCAGTTATCCCAGACGACATCCCTGCATCTTTTCTAGTTTTAGTCTTCCCTCATCTCACAGATTACAGAACAGATGACCAGAGCTGTACTGCAGTATTCAACAGTATACTGCAGTATTCTGGTCCCACAGATTAATAGAGGCTTTATGCTGTTTTCTGTTCTATCCTTTTTTTTCTATAATTTTTTCAAGTTCTGCTTCCTGTAATACTCTTGAGCACCAAAACAATCATTTTCACAGGTCTAATGTGTTAGTGTGGACTTATACCTGAGGATTTAGAGACTAACAATAAAGTTTACCACTTCAACATTTTTGACAAGACAGCTAAACTGGGGAAAAAGCTATTTCCCAGTTGTACAATGGCTTCTCTGCTCAATATTGTCCAGATACAAGCCTGACTGCAGAGACTGTTGTAAAGCAGTAGTTAAATCACCATGAACTGGAAGAAAACAGATACAGATTTACAGAGCCCATGAATATACATCTTCATTATAAGATCAACAGTAGCCATGAACTACTTGGTTCAAAGCTCCCTCACCCTCCCTCTAAAGAATGGTACACCCTTCCCAAGACTAATCTTATTTGATCAAATTAATTCCTAAAACCAGAAACAAGAATGTTTTGAGCCTGTAAAAACTACCACAAGCTTGTCAACACCAAGCTGATTATTTGACACCTCAGTTAGTGACATGGATCTCAGAAGCATTTCTTTATGTCAAAAGGAATTATAAGACTTAAAGGTACAATCTGGACAATTTTTTTTTTTTGTTAACATATGCAAGACTACAAAGGCGTGTCTCTTTTAAAAAAAAAGAGATAAAACCCCAAACAAAGAGTTACGCCCTTTAACATAGTGTCTCTGTATCAATAAGACACATGAAAGGATGTTAGGGTCTACATCTAAGACAAAAGGCACCTTTCAAAGACCTAGAAAAAAATACCTGTGCAGCTAGTCAAACTACAGACTCCCTATGTCTTGGGTGAAAGTGTGGAAAATGCAACAGAAGAGATGCTACATACACAAGTGTGTTTTGCATTTGTCTTCAATATTTCAGTGTAGCAATTAGAGGACCCCTATTTATCAGTTTAAAATTTCAACAACTTCTGGGGAGCAGAAGGTAATTACTACAAACCAAGAAAGAGTTATTTCATGTTCAAATAGATTTTTCTGCTCCCAAAGTATGTATTATACTTTTACTCTCCCAAAAAAGCAGCAAATAAAAATATCGGAGAATTTTCTTTTATAGAAAGACTGCCATCTTCTGGAGTCTGTAGGGAAGTGGAGTAAAAGCAAGTTGAGCAGAGAAGGCAGTGCTCTTTGCTCTAACTGCAGAATACGCTTGTGGCAGGGAGTGCTGGAATGACTTCAGAGAATTGCTGATAGCTTCCCTTCCTACTCCCTCAGAAGCTAACAGACCACTATGGCAGCCACACATAGAAATATGTCCAGAAAACCTGACCCAAATCCTTAACAAGGCCAGTGAAGTACCTTGTGCCTGCATGCTGAATCAAGCTGGAAACAAATACTTACCTGCATGGATGAACTGAGCACATGGGAGGCGGAGGAAGATGAGGGTGGTTTTCAATGGTCACTGTTTTCTTGACATGATCTTGACTAATATCTTCATACATATGCTCTACTGTTAAAGGTTGCCGTTGCTACATGGGAAAAAGGAACATGAGAACAAAAGCGTTATTAACAAAGAATTGCTGGAAGGAGCAGAAGAGTCTAACATCACTAACAGATGAAGTACTGTCAATTATAAGCATCTAATATACAACAACAGTTCTGAAGGTACACTGAAAGAACTGAGGGTGTTAAAATCCACATGGTGTAGAAACAGTACTGCACGAAAGTTTTGGTTTTAACATACCAGGAGAGTTGTAAAGTCAATATATTTAAGAATCATCTAGTTTCTCATCTAGGTATTTGAGCTGTAAGCCCTAACCACCTTTAACTCGAGAAACTTAAGTCATTAAAGGGAAAAGTGATTTATCTAATCTCCTGCTGAATACCTGCTTACTTGACTAAGTTTACAGGGGTTACCACTAGTGCTACAGAGCTAACAAACTCAGAGTATGACTTCCTTCCTTCCAAATGTGGTTTTACCAAGTACAGTTTTCAGTGAAATTGTTCCTACTTCCTGCAAGTACCATACATCCTGTCTGCAACCCTGACTGTATAATGGTTTTCTCACCATTTTCTCCTTTAAATTCCTATTGTGAATAAGCAACAACATAGCCTTGCTATTTGCCACGGTGAGTCTAATTTCACAGAAGTAGGAAAAAAACACCCCAACAACATCACAATACCTCGTCGTATCCAAATAACCAGAGCCTTGGAGTTTGGTAGTATTTGTCATATGTGATGTAGAGGTCATAAGTTCTAGTCTGTAGAATAGCATCTTCCCCTCCAACATCAACTTTAGCTTTGTTAGCTTCTACAATCTGTCTTGTGTCAAGCGTTGCCTGAGGTAAAGGTAAAAATGACATTAGTATAGCCTTGTTTGTGTTCCCTCCTTTCCCATCCTAAGTAGTTACATGAAACTGTAAAACTGAAATAAATGTTCTTAAGCAAGCATTAAAAAACAAAGGCTTTAAATTAGGAGTATCTGTTCCTCTCCCACCAAGTGGTTTTTGGTTTTATTTTGGTGAGGTTTTTTATTTTTAAAAAAAGGTTTGATTTCTTAAGGAAGCAGGCAGCTACATTATCATCCGCCTTCTTTCACCAGGAACTTCTAAACCCAACAGACAATTCCAATGGAAATCAGAAGCCAGAGGTCTCATCTTATGCAGGTTCACAAGGGCCTTAGCAGAGCACCACATCTAACACTGCCCTCTGTTTTCTCCCATGACAGTCTGGTGCATCAGTGTAATCTACTGAACCTATAAGGCACTCATCCTCCAAGATAAGTCTCAAAGACAACCACTGCATTTTTTACCTCTGGTGATTACAGCACTGTAAGCAGAGCAAAAAGGATCAGCAAAAAAGCAAAATTACTGTGACCAAAATCTTTGAGGACCTGAGAGATAAGGTTACTGCAGTAGGTCATCAGGAGACAACTTCATAGGAAACCAGGCTCAGTAATCCCACTGCTCCTAACAGGCTTGTTATGTCAGCCATTTATCATTATTTTTACTTTGCTTGTGCTCATATTGGTGATAAGCATTGTAACAGAAGAGATAAAGAACTGTTCACTCACATCATCTGTCTCCAATAGCCCACTTTCTTCATACTCTGAAAAGAAGACCCATAAAGTTCCATGTTTAGCTAATCATCATATTTCTCATTCATAAACAACCACATGTATCTAAAGATGTTTTATTCAGGTAGACTGAATAGAGACTACAGTAAGTACATGATGAGTAATCCTTAAATGGTTTTAAGTAGGTAGATGGAGTTTAAGGGTAGGTATGAAGCAGGAAAGAAGCTGTGCTAAATCCCTAGTTTATACTTGCTCGGATCTGTTCTGCTACTCAAACTGATTTCCCAGTCACTAAAATTCACACAGGTTTCATCACACAAGTTAGAGTAAACACGCATCAATAAGACCATACGAAAGATGAAAGAGCATATACACCTGCTGAATTTTTCAGCATGCATTCCATGAAAAGAAAAAGCAGTGTTTTCTTACAGCGTACTGCTTTAGTTGAAGGCCTGACATAAAGCACATCCCACCCAATTTAAGGAAATACCTTCCATGTCTGCAGCTTCTCCTTCATCTTCCTCGTCATCATCTTCACAAGATGCTGAACATTCTGGTATTTTTATATTATCCTTTAGAAGTTAAATTGAAAACACTGCTTTAAAGACTGTTGCATCTACACAGCCTAGCAGCCCCAGCAAACTTATACCTTAAGTCCAGTCAATACATACAGCAAAGCAGAAAATTAATTTATGCACTATTAAGAAGGACTACACTGAACATTTGCTTATTAATGAAAGTTAGTTTCAAAGTCTTAGTGTGACATTAAAAACCACTAAATAGTTCTCCTTTGACTTTGTAACGTGAAGTGACTTAATTCCTATGCAAAGAAGAATGAACGTGGTGTTAAACAGCCCATAATTTCTTTTTAAAAAACAATGTATCTCAAATGAAAGGCAATGACTAGACAGCTATGGCTAAACACGTAGGTTAAGATTTTCTATGCCCTAACCCGCAGCAAACTGTGTAGCAGTTGTCATAGAATCACAGAATATCTCAAGTTGGAAGGGACCCATATGGATGACAGAGTCATACAGTTTACTTTTAGGTAGTCCTGCCACGAGCAGAGAATTGGACTAAGAACACCAACCAGTTTCATAATTGTATTTAAAACATGAGAGAATCTGAAAAGATACCACGTTTTGATATCATTGTCTGAGGAAGCACAGTCTAATAGAACACCACACAAGCCCTCAGCCGACTTTGGCCCATGCGCTGTGGGGCTACGCGCAGCATTTGAACCGAACAGACAAGCCCAATGAAGTTCAGAAGGGGGAGGTGATAGAGAAATAGTGATGAACTTTAGGTATTCTTTGCAGTGTTTCTTCCACCCTCAGGTTTACTGACTTGTGAAACAGCAGTATTTTTAGTATGCTCAGCACAGTCTCACTTGAAATACATGTATTTCAAAGTTCATCATACCAATGTTATTTTGAGCTGTTTACAACCGTGCATAGAAACACAGAACGGTTTGGGTTGGAAGGGACCTTAAAGACCATCCAGTTCCAACCCCCCTGCCATGGGCAGGGACACCTTCCACTAGACCAGGTTGCTCAAAGCCTCATCCAGCCTGGCCTTGAACACTTCCAGGGATGGGGCATCCACATGGGATGCAGCAGCACCCCATTCTCTTTCCCCCTAATTTTTAGAATACAAAGCTTTGTGCTTAGATGGTTTAACAAACTATCACAGCACACAGACAGAACACTTTAACCACCAACTCCTCTTTAAAAGCATGTAGTGTCTCTGACTTTCTCCACGTCAAAGATGTTAGCTAACACATTTCCATTTCAAGTACTTCCAACTGTTCTCAGTTTCCTGAGGACTGAAGTTTCAGATTTGGCTCCTGCAACAGAGTGACTTTTTGGAAATGTGGAGAAACTGATGACTTTAAGACGCGTAAATTTAAATAGTTTTAGTATTTCTAAACTTGAGGTCCTGTCAAACAGGACCAAACACATTAAAACTCTGCTTGCAGTAGTCAGATTATGGAGAAATACTTTACATCCCTACATTATTTTTACCTATGAAAATTTCTTTACGCTGGATCTCCAAGCATTAGTGTGAGACAAAAAGGTGCAGCATCACTGTAAACAGAATTTCATTTTCTGTTCGTAGAGCCTGGCACATGAACACACTGGCTAAAGAATTTCCAAAAAGACTCCTGCCTCAGCACACACATAGTAATAAGGACATGTGTATGCTTAGACTGATACGATGGGCTCTGAAGGTCACTGTATATCTGCAACACACCTAGTGACAAAGTGTATCAGTCTCTCACAGGCAGTACTAGATGACTGCTCGAGGCAAGACTTCTATTACCTTTAGGCTCTGTAATAAAGCAAGAGGAAAATCTAGAAACAAGTACCTTACTGTCTAGTGTGATCTCCTTAACTGCTTCTGTTGCACCCACTATACCTGTTAATCAAACAAGAAGTCTGCATTAAAAAAAGCTTGTTTCTTTGTTACAGAATAGCACAGAAAGAAGTCACAACTATTTCAGAAAGCAGCATATGATCTTTGCAAGTTATATCTCAACAATTCTGATATTTGAAGGGCTGTTTATTTGGCATTGGCTGCATGTTTGGTGCTGGACATCCACAAGGAAACTAAACTGGTAGTGCGGAGCACAACAGCACAGCTCCTGCACATCATATAGATTTTGTTGATGGAACACTGCTAAGTAATTTGGATTTTTATTTTAAGGATTTTTCACATAAAAGAGAGTTCATTTACATCACAATAATGGAACTCTACTTCATGCACAAGGCATGCATTTATGAGTACTCCTGAGCATCTGGAAAGCAAGGTGTCCATGACAAAGCACAATATACCGGAACACTCAATGCATTAGCTGAGAGGAAGTGGAGGTGAAACCCATCACAGCAGCATCAACTCTTGAGTGCCTTCCCACTAGCCTCCTAGTTTTACTGCAGCTCTCAGCCAGTACTCTTTGGGATACATAAAGATTCTGCTTTGACACAGTACCTTTATTTAATTAACTCTTCAGCTGAAAAAAGTTACATCATTACAGAGAATCAACCTGGAATCAATTAACTGCTCATCAGAAATAACTCTTTAAAGAAAAGGAATGCCAGTTGAATGCTGCTTGGAAACAATGCATTTCTAGTGGCTGTGTGACCTTTTACCTATGTTTTTTTCCTACTAGAAAAAGTGGTTTTACAAAGAACATCTATACAGATGAGTGGCAACAGATTTTATCTCTCCTTTTTAAGTGTTTGGAAACCTGGCCAGGTCTAGTCAGAGTCTTATAGTTGTGCTACCACAGCGTGGTGCCCAAACCAGTCAACCCTAAGAAGAAAAACTTGGCAGAAGAGTCTATCCACAGCAGGGATGGAAAATATGTTCTTCATTCAAAGATATGGCAAAGCTCTTTCAAACGATTTCTTTGGTGGGGGGTGTTCGATTATCAACTGCGATATGTTTAAGAATCACCAGTGATGAAAAATGTACATCCACAGAAACAAAAGGCATCTTCTCCCACCCTTTTTCTCCACAGCCTGGCTGAACTATTTAGAGAACTTCTTTCACATTACAGCAGAAAATTTACACCAAAGAAAGCAAGAACTGAGTAGAGTACCATCTAGTTTTGGAAAGGGTGGAGAAAACATCACTGAAAGACAGGATTTTATTAACTTACGACAGAATGTGAAGAAACAGACTAACACTAATAAATTTGCCAATTCTTAGAAAATAAGAAAAGGATTTAAGAGGCTGTGCTAGAAAAGCCAATGAGACAGATTTATGTAAGCAGCAATTTTTAGACTTCTTTATAAACAAAAGCTCATCTAAGAACTCAGTGTAAAAAGGATCATCTCCCACTCATCTGTATTTAACAATATTTTCTTTGAAGTCCCTTCCTCTTCCCCCAGTGACCTTGTATACTAAGAAAATAACTACTATTTTCTAATGATTCCCCCTTCTAGCTAAATCCTACAATACAACAGAATAGGAAACACTGAAATAATTAAGTCACTGGAGGTCACAATTAAGATAAAGAACTCAACTTGCTTCACATGCAACCTTACTAAAAAAAGGGAAATTTGCATATGCTCCAAACAAATTATTTACACCACCATTCTCCTCGCAGGATCTCCTTACTAAGGAACAAGCCACTACACAGACAATTTTTGAAAATAACTTCCTAAAACTTTCTTAGGAGAACACTGAAATAATTTCTTGTCAACACCTCCAAAAAGTAGCCGGTTCCAGGCACAGACAGGCACACAGTTAAACACCTGAGCAGTCAAACACCAACCAAGTGGGCAATGTAACTTACTTCTTCCAGATTAGATAGTAGTACCAAAAAAAAAAAAAAAAAAAATTAAAAAAAAATCTATATTTAAGAAAGATTGTACTTTCTAAGAAGTGTGTAAACTGAAAACCTTTCAGTACCAAATGCAAAGTCTGAAGCAAGACTTGGAATACCTGCATTGTGAAAAGTGTCTACCCATCCCCCATCACCATCATCTTCTTCTATAATTGCTTCCTGCTCATCTGAGTACTCCATCTGCTTACACCTTTTGTAGCATGGCACTGCAAAAAATTGCAAAACAAAATGAATGCAGCCATTCCTATACAAAACTGGATTGGAGCAAGAAATTCTCCTACAAAGCCTTCTGAAAGGTCATAGTCTCTCATATATCCTTATTTAAGGAATCCTAAAGCTGTATTTCAAATGTAAAAGCATGAACTTAAAATATCTGGTACAGCACATCAACATATTCTTTTATTCCATGTACAGTACGACACTTGCAGTGGCCTTAGGAGTTCATTCATCTGTTACCCATTAGAGCACTTTCATCCAAACTCTTAAGGATTAGAAAAGAATCCACTTCTCATGTCTCCTTAAACTGCCAATCCATTTGTCAATAGCTCTAGACAACATATTAGTTTTCTTCACATCGCTAAACAATTCAGCTTAAGTACAACTTTGCCTGGATTAGCATCAGTTTACTGATTTGTCTTTAGAATCACGCTAAAAATTTGCATCAGCTATTTATGCAACATATTAGGTACGTTTAACTATAAATTAACATCTAGTGGTTAAGAAGTTGGCATTAACGTGTTGTTTAGAGCAACTCCAGTCATATGCCTTACAGAGCCATTCAAGTACAGATCTATACAACATTTGCAAAAAACAGACAAAGAAAGAATGCGGATCCGATTAAGGCAAAGCAGCTATTTTCCAACATCATTAACCAGGGGTAAGTAAAAAAATGCTCCTTTGCTATTAATGGTGAGAAAACAAAAAACCTGCTGCATGAAGTACAGAATTTGTAAATTGCTCGTAGGCCTTACAGAAAGGGAGAAGGGCATAAAAGTGACAGGGAAGTCCTTCGAAGACTTCCAAATTGAGGTCTGTAGGATGGCTCCCAGCCTCACTCACAGCCCACAGCTTTTACTCAGGTGTCGGCCAATGTGTCCCCATCAGCAAGCATGATCTAGAAAGATCAGACCGATGAGAGGCCCTGGAAGTAGGGGGGGAAAAAAGAGAAACGAAGCAGATCATTTTGCCATCCAGCCACAAGGACCGTCTCCATAAAGTCTGTCCAACGTTGCTGTAAGCATTTTCACATGATAGTACACTGCAAGGCTCCAAAAGCCAGCAAGTGAAATCCAAGTACAAAACACAACCCATATCAGGTAAAAATCTCCTCAGGCTGTTCTTAGTACTGAAGGTTCATCTAATGGCATTATCTTTGACTCATTTTGGTACAAGATCTTTTGAGAAAATGATGTCCCTGTGGTTGTGCCAAGATATTTGCCTCCTTACCCATTAAAAAGGCAGTCACTGCAAGTACTATATAGATACACAACTGTGAAGCTGATAAAAGTTGTACTTAAATTTGCATTTTATATTATTAAGAGGGATAGTGACATTAATTACGTATCTGAACTAGAAGTATCAGTGTCACTGTGAAAGACATTTCGAGAACTCTTCAGTAGCCCAAGTTTTCCAAATGAAAGAGGAAAATAAACATATTTTCCTTTTAGACGTTGAATATGAGTTGAAGGACAAGAGAAAGAAAAAGACAGATAAGGGGGTTTATAATGTTTAAACTCCATTTCTATTTCATCAAGGCAAGCTGTGTTACCAGTATAAAGCCCTGCTAACCACCAGTCTAAGGAAAATTCTTTAGGTGTGCAGGAAAAACTAGTATCACAAAGCATCTGAAGTGCAAGATATTTGCTTCCCCTATCAATACAGGGAATCAGTAGAGCTGACAGCAGTCAATCATGCTATCAATTCTAAGAACACTTACATTTAAACTTCAGCCTTACCATTTTTAGTTACCAAAAACTGTTTGTCTGTTGGCAGATACGCCTTGACTTTTAGTTCTTCTCCTGAAGCCCTGTAAAATGAAGTGCACCATAAAAGGTTGAGAATTTCATGATCTGCAAACAAAAGAACCTTTCTATTTTCAGTGTATATCAGGAACATTTTATATATTCCTCTTGACCTATTCTCAGAATCTGCTTGTTCTTTATTCTTCCCTGTACAAAGACTGATATAGGTATGGGGTCAAAAAGGTTGGCCACCCCTAAACTATGGAGTCTTGGATCAAAGCTATTTTCTGCTTCAAAACTACTTTCACTTCGAGATGGCCAAGCAAAGACAGGTTGACAGAACAATCTAGCCTATATGAAAATTCCTAAAATCAGCAACAACAGTCACAAATGTTTGAAGAAAGCAACTTCAGAAAAAAAAAACCCAAGAAACAGACCTCTAGAAATATCAGAGGTCCCCACTGTCACCAGAGCTCAAGTAATCTTTGCCATGCTTGCATTACTCAAGCATTTGCTTTCACCTTCAGTGGTATTTGGTTTGAAGAAAAGTGTAATGTTTTAAATAGCTTGTTCCAAACTGTTAGCACACAGACCAGACGCAATATTTGGTCTTCTCTGAAGGAGACAGTAAAAAGACAAGAAACGACAAGTCAAACACCCTAATTCCTCCTTCAGCTCTTCATGGCCAAGTATAGAGCCAAGAACCTTGATGATACCAACCTCAAAGACAATGTCCACCTAGGCACTGATTAATTTTATAATGCAAGGCACCAGTAAAACATGAAAGCACCTTACTGTACCTGAAAGATAAGGGATTTCCAAGTGCAAGCGCTGGCCAAAGTGATGTGGGCCAATATGAACAAATTTAATTAAGAAATGCTTGCCTAAAATATACCATTTATAAATACTTCCTAGCAATTCTAGTTGCACACGGCCTTTGCTTTTTCAATCACCAAGACAAGCTGCTACCGCAGCTTAGCACTGAAAACATTCACAGCATGTAGCACCTCATTTCCTCTAAAGCCTTAGGAGAGCAAACAAACAATCCCCAAACAAATCCTCTTCTCAACTACTGCTACACAGAACAATAAATAAATCCTGCATGACCGAAAAAGCTTCATCGTAAAGCCAGCAGAATTTCTGCTGCAAGAATCCATTTACTATTCTGAAGTGAGACAACCGTAGAGTTGTAGCATCAAAGCAGAGGTAGGGATGCTAGCTTTCTATAATTCTGACTTTACTTACCATTGCCAAGTAGGACAGTGGTGAACTAAGTGATCTCCAGCTGCAACAAACTGTTAAGGCAGGAACAAAAAACACAACCAGTAGCGTTAAATATGGCATAAAGAAATGGTTTCCAATTTTTATGAATATTAATATTCCAGTTCCACATTCCTTTGATAGGTTAACCATCTCACTGATAACTGTTTCTGTCAGTTTGATGCTTTCTTTTAACTCCATTCCTCAGCTAACCTAGAAAACCCAAAGACTAAATCCACTTCCCCCGAAGGAAATGCATACTAAACTGAACAGCAAATTCAGACCCTTTAAAAAGCTGTCGTATTACATACCAGTCTTGTAACAAGCAGAAGAGTTTCTAGCCCCATTAATATTGTTTACTTTGTGACAAAGAAACTGTTTTTATTTGCCACTTTTCAAAGTTTCAAGAGACAATGAAAGACTTAATGTAAAAAAAAAAAAAATTGTTTGGTGTTCAAAACAATTTTGCAGCAAGAAAAGTGTGACTGACCTAAATTCATTGAATCAGTGAGAGAACTGCAAGACAGTAATGAACAGTATACATTTTCAGTAATGGCTGTGACTAGGACGGTTCACCACTGCTGTTCGCTAAATACGGATAGCCAAGTACTTCGCACATTGAAAAATTTATGTACAATCTCGTTCCGAAGAAGCGGCTTTTAAAAATCTTCACTCTGCTTGTTCATAGTACCAGAGATAAAGGCTTTTAGAAAGTCACATCACTATATCAAAGCGATGTTTGTGTACAAACTCAAAATTCACCCAGTGAAGTCTAAGCCAGGGGGGTTATTTTTTGCACAGTAAGTGGAGGAAGGCCAGCCTGCATTTAAGAACAGTGATTTGTGTGGTCTTTTCACCGGTTACTTTTGAAAATGAGGTGCACACCTACTGCTACAGTTGCTTTTTTGCCTTAGAACACCAGTTTATAGCACCCCACTTCCCAGAAGTTGTGGTAGCAGGACACAACAGGCTGGCAGCGTGTCAGCATTTTCTCCCCATGCCCTCCAAAGCAAAGGATATCAGCGCAGCGCAAACCACTGCAACAGGCGCTGCATGTGGATTAACAGATTTAATCTCTGCAAAAGTGCTTTCTTTCACCCACTTTCCAAAAATGGTCTCTAGCGAAAGTGAAATCTTCACTCTAAAGAAAACAGCAACCCCTCCCAACACCAAGGGAATTTTAAACTCATTAGCCTCTACATAATAATAAACACATGAAACTCCAGAATTATTTAACTGCTCCGTTCAAGGAACCCGAACACAGTTTGTGGCACCAGCGTTAAAATATATTATTCAAGATGAAAAAAATTGAAAGTGTTCTTTGTGGATAACCTAAAACAATGCATGGAATTTCTTTTTCTTCAGTTCAGGCAGCGTGATGACTCTAGCTGGTTTCACTTTCTACTTCTCAAGCGCTAATGCTATCCCATATCTGAATCAATACTTCAAAAGTGGCAACCGGTCAATTTTAGGACATCTTATTTCTACTCCTGGGAAGATGATTTTTAGGATTTGCCTGTAGTTACATATAGAATTATACCAGGTGTTATTTTTCTGAGGTATTAACTAGTAGCAACTCACAACAGGCAAGAATTTGTTGAAAACACATCAAGTACAGAGATATATGAAAAGAAGTAGTAGGTGTTGAGTTTGATTAATCAGTCATCTTTAGCTTTATTACTAATTGATTAATCTTCAGAGACCAGCCACAGGAACCCCACAAAGTCCATAAAATAGTCAGCATCCCAGACTAGAATGCAGTTAAACTGAGATTCATTACAAGAAATCCAAACTCATTCAAAGAGAACATCCTAGCATCATTATAGATGACGTACGTAGTTCTTTAGCAATCAGTACATATGAAGACCAGAATCATTAGGGGAAAAAGAAAGACTGTTAAAGGGACAATTAGCAGAACCATGCTCCAGTCCCAGTCTAATTTAACAGAAACTTAATTTTGCATATAACTGTTTCCCTTCAACACTGCTCTGAAGGATCCAATTTATTCATCCTGTCAGCATCTAACTTAATACAGAGAATACATACTATTCGCATTCTTTTGCTGGTGTTTTAATGCTGTAAACCGTTTAATGTAACATAGTGTGGTTCTTGCTATGTTCTACAGAAAGTACCTTTTCTTTGGGAACTACTGCAAAGTTTTCTCCCGCAGATCAAGAACGGATTAAGCATTAGTAGAACATTTGTCTACTTTCTATCTGTTTTATGTATAACACAGACTATAAAAATATTGTTATGTAATAGATATTAAACGTGTGTGTATATAAATGTTTATAAGTATATGGTTATCAGAACACCATGTTGCTAAGCCTGTTTTTCTAAGCAGTACTCTTCTGAATCATATGAAGCATGAGGGCTTGCTTGCCATGTAACGTAGCAGAAAAATTCTAGGTACTAACCGCAGGAAAAAGTACTTCTGGTCACATTATCTACCTGCATCAGTCACCATTTGTTCCATCTTTTTCCATCTCATCTTCACATTTGTGCATTCTGTTTCATTTTTCTTTCATTCTACAGTCATAACATTGCTTTCTTTTACCTCTGTAAAGGCAACGTATTTTAGGAACAGCAGCACTTCAGTAAGAAAATGCAGAACAGGGAAGTCAAAATAGCACCACACAATCAGTGTTTTTACTATTCTAGCAAGAATCCTGTTCCTCTTTGCAGCAGACTCCTTAAAAAACTACAACTGCTTGACAGCAATCCAAAATGTAACCAGCCTGAAGTAGCCTACAGAGAAGAGGAGGGGAAAAAAAATAATCATTGGATACTTAGTGTGGACAAGCATGTGTAATGTTAGCCAAAGGCTTGGAAGGAACCAAAAGGGAGATAAGCAAAGACTTCCCCCAAGACACAAGTTCTCATTCAAGCTGCTTACGGGGAAGACTTGAAATCAAGATATATTCTTGGTTTAGTCCTGAAGTCCCATTACAAATGGAGCCGTTGATCCAGCATGAGCTTTGTTACAAGCTTTTCACAACATAATACAGGAAAAAAGCATCCCACATTCAGATGACAAGTGCCATCTCCAGAGGAATTTTATTGATCTACTTCATCTGTAGAGTAAAAAAGCCATTTAGAACTTCCACTTCATGGAAGCTGTTTCAAGCAGCAATAATTAGTTGGCAAAGACATGAGCTGTTTGAGATGAACATAGTTATTTTGAGTAAAATTATCACTACCTTCACAATATATTTCAAAATTCCTAAATACTTACTTCTTCAGGTGTAATTACTCCAGTTTCCTTAAACTTCGACTCCTGTAATAAAGAAAGTTTAGAAACTGAGAACTGCTGACAAACCAAACCAAAGTACCCCACTTTACTGGTAAGACAAAGATCTGCTCTACTTTTGTCTTGGAACAAGCTCCGTCCATAGAGATCTGTGAATCAGCTTGGTAGCAACTTCTGTCAGGACTGATAGGCAGCTATTTCCATAACCTATAATGTAAGGCCCAACAAAATTACTTGCTGTAGAAAGTGAAGTATTATGAAAAAAGATCACATATACAAAGTAATTTTTTTGCTGCAGCCAATTATATCAATAATGAGAAGATCCTCGACAGTCCAGATTACATTTACGGTTAAGAGAGAGAAAACCAGTTGGAATCAGTGATTCTCAGAGTCAGGACTTTGGGACTGTCCTATGCACTGAACAGCACACTGCAATGCATCAATATGAGGCTCTGCAGTTAAGAAAGGTCATGAAATTAATGACCAAACTGACTTTTCTCTGTAGTAGGAACAGATAGGTAGAAAGGCTTAGTTTAATAACTTCTTTTGTACCCATTTCTGTGTCTGTTACGCAACCATGGAACGGTTTTGATTTTCTCCTATTATGTTATTTATGGAGGAGAGAATAGATGGCAAACAGCAACATGATTTAGCTGTGCATGGAGAAATGAAATATTTTTGCATTAAAAACAACATCTGTGAAGTTTAAGGGTGCAAGATTTTTAGTGTACTCAGATCTAGTGTGTGTTTTGTTCCAGACTTCTGGTTTTGATTTTTTACTTCAGAAAAGCATCGAGGAAATCTATTACCCCCCAGCATTAGAGCTACCTAAGAGTGACTTTTGAAAAAGAATACAGTTTCAACCACGGCATAGCTCCTTTTTCACGTTTTTGCATCATCAATTACTGATTAACTTCCTGCCTTAGAAAAAACTCATGAGTTCTTTATCAAGACTGAAAGCAGCAGCTGAGAAGCGCCTCACTTTTCGCTACAACTTCATGCTATTCAATCTTAGTAAAGCATTAAAGAAAACCAGCCACTGCTTAACTTGGGCATTCTTGATGCTTCACCCTAGTGCATGCTATCACCCATGCTATGTAAAATGAAATGAGTACAACTGTTTCATACCGTACTGATGGCTTCCCTTCTACCCTATTTCTAAAGGAGGGACATTTAAAATCAGGATTAAGATAAGCAAAACAGCAGCTGTACAAACACTGTAACATCACTCTGTGCTAGTTAACAGAAGTCAAAGAAACTCAGACAACCCTTATGTAGCAATTTGGACTGCTGTAAAACTGAGAATTCTCAATAACGCATTACGCAACACCACAGTGGAGACAGCTTACTATTCAACCTTGACATGAACTACCCGCAGCAAGCAACATGTGCAAACTTGTGTTTGTGGAATTACATAAAGAAAAGATGTAAAATATCCATCCTCTGTTCCCTGAGGGCAAGCACTTCATCTCTGCACGTTCTGTGGTATGTAAGCTAGTGAGAGACACAGGTCTAGTTTCTTTCTGAAGTTACCAATTCAGAGCACTTATTTCAACCCCTTGTAAAAGGCGCATATACACGTAGTATTATCACATCCCATTTGTAAGAGGCTCTACTCCTGCCTCCTCCCAATAGTACATCCAGGTACAAGAATTCCTACACTATTAAACCACCTGTGCACCAGCAACTGTACTATGGTAAACAAGGCACTTCACCTTTCCCCACCACAACTTCACTGCAACCCATAGATGTCACACTGGCAGGCAACTCTCAGAAGGTTCACTATCCAGGCAAGAGCAAACCATATGCCACAGAGGACTGAGTTCAATTCAGTATCTGTCTTCTGCCCAAACATCTAAGCTGCAGAGCACAAAGCCTATAGAAGTTCACACCATAAAACCACAGGCAGAGAGGTTACTGTCACTAACAATCACAGTAAAAGTATTTTAAAAAAAATACATATATGGGAAAGTCTGAAAATCAGTAGTGAAAGAACTGCTGACAAGTTAAGCACTCACATATGAAGTTGGGCTTTCCATAGAAAAGTATTTGTAGAGGGCAGAAGATGGGATGTAATTTAACAACTGCAGAAAACCATAATTCCTTTCTACCTCAATAAGCAGCAAACAGGAAGTAACAGATGTGCTGCCCACCTTAAAGCAGACTGTTACAACTCACTCTCAAAAGCCAAACAGCCCACTTCCACTATTCGCAGTTACTTTAGTGCATAGAGGCTTGCACCAATATAACAATGCTGACACTGAAATAAGCCATGCTACATAACGTTGTATCTGCTCCCATAATGATGTGACTAGTTCATGTCAGCTGAAGAAGCTGCACCCTTATCCAAACAATCATTGCAATACATTCCTGAAACCAGGCTTATCAGTACACAAGCACGTTTGGATTTCTATTCCCGGTGACATTAACTAAAGTTTAGCCAGTTTAGCAGAAAACGGCAACAAATAAGTTACTCCTCAAGCTGTAGGACCGGCAACACCTGATCTTCGAAGGCCGGCACCTCCCCGGCGATAATGGTGAGCTCCAACTCAGTTCCCTACGTCCCGCATGCCCCGGTGCGGACTGAGGGCCGAGGCTTTGGGGGCACAAGGCTGCCCGGCACAGCCTCCCCCCGACAGCGCCCCTGCTCCTGGCGAGAGCACCGCGCCATCAGAGACCCGCCGCCGGCCGCGTAAAGCCGCTGCAACGACACGCTGCTTCGGGCTCAGGCGACCCCGGGAAGACGAGGAAAGGCCCGTAACGAC